>NW_010433255.1:0-18164 GCF_000710305.1 Buceros rhinoceros silvestris | reverse complement strand
CTTTCCACATTAGTATGGAGGAGAAACTTTTTAGTGAGGAAGTAAGAGAAGGGAAAAGGAATTTATTTCCATTTTTTATACAACCATTATTTAATAATGGTTAGAAAGTGCTCAGAATATCCCTTCTTAACAAACAGGGGAAAATTTTAATGGCAAGCATTCAAAGAATGACTAGCAGGACAATCTCATGGGATATGCACATACCAAAAAAAAAAAAAAAAAGTGAGCAGACCTTGAATGTGAAGGATAACAGTACTGTTTTCAGGCATGCGAAGTCATCAACAATTCTCAAGGGAGAAAGAGACACCATCATTTTCAATTACTTTTTATCTAGTTCCTGCTATACCATTTCAGAGAAATGTTTAGAAGCCCTTATCCTGATAGGTTAAGCTGCAAAGTAGCAGTCATTAAATTAATAAACTTGTTTTAACGGCCCAGAGTGATGATGCTTCAGTCTGCTTCCAGTTACACTTGTAAGCCACAGCAGAATAACAGAAAAAACATAACTCACATAAAATCTGTGGATATTAGTTCATAGTTGATAGCTAATAGTTCATAGCTAGTAAAGGTAAAACACAAACAGTGATCTTTGGAAATTAGGCAGGCTTCTTTCATAGACTTTCTGCTGCATGGTAGGAGCTTTGGTTTGATTTATGGTTGTTCAGCTGATTAAATTGGACTTCACAGATTTATTACTTGCAGTAGTGAGTCTGTAGATGAAAAGATCCCTTCCATTTCAACTGTAGCAAGGAACTATGGAGAAAGAAATCATATGGTAGAGATTTTCCTGTAAGTGCCAGGGTCAGCGCAACTCTTCTACTTTATTACCTTTACACGGTATCTGCCTTTTCATATGCAATCTTTGCTAGCTATTGCTTGCCAGACTTTTGCCTTCAAAGTCACAAAAAATGGGAGATTTTAAGGGCAAATGGCACAAATTCCTTGAGGACAAAAAAGACAATCTCTTACATTTTTTTTAAAACAATATAAAATATCAAATGACAAAAGTTGGGATCACACTGATTTGGACAAATTCCATCAAAATTCTGAATAGCATTTTTTCCTCCAGATTTATTCGTTGATTACTGGAAGTATTATTCAATTTTTTTCTCTTTCGTATAATTAGCGACAGACTGCGGTAAAGGCAGTGTACGTTATCAGGAAACTATATGATCCAAATTTCATTTTTTTTAACCTTTTATTAATTATTTCCATTGTATTCTGTTGCATTATTAATATTTATTTGTAGCCTGAGAGACATTAGGCAGTGCAACAGATGTAAAAATTGCTTCATGCCCGTTACCTGATAGAAATAAAACATAGCTGCACTGCATGAAGATGAAATTTTGCTGCCTGTTGTGAAGAAAGAATCAGTTGGTTACCTTCCATCTGCCTGTCAGGGATGTACCCACCCCAGTTTGCTGTTGTTGCTGCTGGAACAGATGCCAGCTGGCAATGCACTCAGCAATGAAGAGCTCTGCTATTATCTTTTGAGAAGTACCCAGCAGTGTCCGATAGCTACGGAGAAATTGAATTGCAGCATATGACACACATTGCCGAGGTATCATATTTTAACAAACAACCATGCGTCAGCCAGCGAGCACAAACGGACTGCGTATGTTCTCAGAGTTGGTGGCCAATGACATGCAAAGCACTTCAGGTTTCATTTTTTTTTGCTGAGGTTTTGCCTCATTCTTTCTCATTTTTATCTGCATAAGAACACATCTGCACTGTCTCATTTCCAGCATCAAGAATACATTAGTTCCTTTTGGCCAAATTTTGCTGCAGCAGTTCAGCAGCATTTTTGAATCCTTAGCTCTATCAGTGAGAAATGAGTTCAGAAAAATCTATCCACTATTTTAGTTGCTTTGCTGGGAACTGCAAACTGCTCTTCCATAAATCCAGTCCTTTATGTTTTGCTTAAAGAAGATACAAATAGATAGTGGACTAGTCCTAATGGAGCCAGTAGCCTGAAGCACAGTAGTCTAAAATAACCCCATGGAAGCTTACAATACTGTCACAGGAAGACCTCCAGCTTCTCCAGCTGAATCAAGGACAGTTACTTCCTTTCACAGATGCTTCTTGAAACATACATACTATAAAACATTGTATCTGCACTGATGGTATGAGGTGATCATTGACTACAATTTAAGTTTTTTAAGGTCAAAGAAAAGTTTAGCTAGAAATTTACACTGGACAGAAAACTCCTTTCTTAGTAGCAAGGTCTTTTAAAGCCTTTTTAAACATTTGGCAGTGATATACTATATGCTGCAGGCTCACTATGTCTCCTCAGCAGGTCATATATTTTCCTTTATGCTCAGTTGAGTGGAGCTAAGATCAATTTTTAAATCACATTGCTATATTATCCATCTTTACTGTTGCAGACAAGGTGGATAATTGTTTGCTATTTTAGAGGTTCTTGAGTTACAAAACTAAATCTTTTTTCCCAAAATTCTATTGTAAGTCTCAAAATGTCCATTGTTTGCTACTTACAGGGTATTTGTGTGTATCATTTCCACAGAGAGAGGCATATGCACGGCTACCAACATACATACGAACATACTCAAAACCCAAATAATAAATTATTTCTTTTGTGAAAGTGATTGCCTTCAAAAACAAGGGAGAATTTGTTCACTCCTACAAACAACTATGAAAGAAAAGTAACTGTGAAAGGGACATTTCTGTTTCTGTCAACTAAATGAAACTTATATTAAAATACAATGAAACTCCTTTGTATGAATATAAAGTGCATTAATAATTCAGCTAAAATAATGAAGTTCCCATGCTTCACTACATAAAAAAGGTAAACCTCAAAGCTGACCTAATTCTTAGGGATAGACCTTCTGCAAGCATATGCTTTGTATACCAAAGCAGATTTGTTCTTGTGTTTTCTTTTCTATGAAATGACCGGTTTTTTTATCAAGACATTGTTTGCCCAGCAAGGTCAGTGTTCTGTCTCTTTGTGAACATGGGGCAGAACACAGTCTCACACACCAACCTTTCTACAGTGAAATTTTTGCTTTTTCTCCACAGAATGATATGGTCAATTTCTGGAGAGCTTTCCTCCGTGGAGATAACTCCGCAGTACAGTCTCCAGGGGGAGCCATGGCCATTCACAGCTGTCCTGCAGCAGGAAATATGACCTCTGGGTGCTGTCTCAGATCTTCTTCAGAACATCTGTGACAGAGAGACAAGTTGCTGGCTAATCCCTGCTCTCTCTCTTCATCCCCTCCCTCGTTGACTTGCCTTGGAAGCAATCCACCAAAACCAGCTCCATTTCATTCTCCAGCCTGTCTTCAGAGTTCAAAGAGACAGTTTAGTTCTTCAGATGGCTTGTGATGACCTACCAAGACATTCAGTACAAACCTCAAACCCATCACTCTGGGAGTGTCACAGGATGTTCAATATGATTTCTCTCACAGTCTTGTTTTGTTATTATTTTAAAGTTTGTTCAGATAATTATTTTTAGTGATACCTAACCATTTGCCAGCTAGTTACATAAACGGCTTTAAGAATTCCAACACCTTTCATCAAATAAGCAGATCAGGTATTGTGTATTTGATTTGCTCTGGAAAGCGTTATGGTTAAATGTCTTTCAACTCAACACCTATTGAGAATTTACACATGGTGACTGGAAAATGATTAAGTCTTCTCAGATCATGCACATTACTGTATGGTATTGTTTCAGAGACATTAGGCACTATGGACCCAGTATGTAACTTACAGAGAAAGAGCAATTAACGAGTACTGTTGGAATGTAAAGAAAACCACTCACCACTTAGCAGGGCCCTCTGCCTTGAAGCCTGCTACCACAGATCCAGGCACTTGAGAAATATTGCTGATATCCTATAATAAATTAATGAACCTGGGAAAAAAACCCAAAACAACAGCTGAACTTGTAAGTGCTTCTCAAAAAAGAGATAGGTATACAGATATTAGAATCACTGCCAAAATCTGACTTTCCTGTAATAGGAGGGACATACTAAGTGACATTCTCAAATCATACAGAGAAAATGGCTCCTCTAACTTGGAGAAGGATTCCTTCCTGGTATAAAAATCTGAGTTTCTAGCTAAACATGAGTTTGTGAATAGGCAAGCTAGGTATGAGATTTTTAATGTCGTTTAGATAATTTCTCACCGGATATGACCTGTTCCTAAGCTTCAGAGAATAGGAAAAGGAGGTAGAAAAAGGAAATAAAAGTGCCTGCATTTTTCTCCCATCAAGGAATAAGTAACTTTTGATATTACAACAGAAAAACATCCTGCAAGAGCCTTGCAGGTGACCAAGGAAAGCACTAAATCAATAGCTCCATATGAGGTAAATACGGCACGAAAAGTAGTAATTTGATGTCCTTTCTAACTCTTCCGCAAATGTATCTACAAAGTCAAGGACAGATATTGCTTGAAATAAATGTCCACTGTGGGCATTTCATTATCAATGGAATAAGGTATCAGTGGTATCAGAGATATCTTTTGCATAAGGCACAGAAAATTAATGGAACACCTCCAAATCTTTTTGGAGCTTCTGGTGATGTCAGCAGCGGAACAGCAAATACAAAATCATTATCATGTTGCTATATGGAATAGTCAAGTCTGTAGTGAAGTGAAATTTCATCATGCAAGGATCAAAATTGCCATTTTTGGGGCATTCTTCAACAGTAACTAATGCTGAGCAATTCATAACGTATTGCAAAAAAAGCTCACATTATCCCTTGAATTTTGTTCTCAAGGTTTGACACATGTAATTCTTCTCTTTTCCTTTAGTTGTAATGGATGTCGTACATTTTCAGCTCCTACCTCCCAGTCGGGATACTCAGTTTTAGCTGTCTGTGAAAGCGTTAGAGGGATCAGAGTAAGAAGCAACATTGATTAGGACATCATTCAGATTGTGTCAGGTTTATTTTAATCCCTCTCTAAAGAATCCAAATAAATCTGACCACTAGTCAAGTTTAAGTACCAAGTAAAGCAGCCAAGGATGATGAAAATAAAGAGACCTAGAGCAGCTATTGTAGCTCATTGACATTGCGCCAGATACTCTGAGCCAAACTCATCCCTTGTGTAAGTACTTTGACTACAGTAGAGTTACACCGGAGGAGAAATTGTTCAGCATCCTTTGATTACAGGGAATTTCAGTTCTAAAACAGGGAATAAAATCACTGACCTGAGTATAATGAAGAGACTGGAACGGCAGGGATCAAATAAATGAAGATGGAAACTCGTTGACTTGTACTATCCTGAAAGTCAATCTGCCCTTGTAAAACTTTATTTAAACATTGCAGCAGATGAAAATACATATTTGGAGCTCTCATAATCATCTGTACAAGATCAAGATAAAGTGTACATTCACCGTGGCTGCAAACAATATTACTGAGATTAAATTGCAGCAGAGGAAGAAAATGTGTTTTTCAGGCACAGCACTGCAGGATATAGAGAACAGCTATTACAGACTTCAGAGGAAGATGACGATACAGTGGCAGAAAGGAAAATCACTGGACCAGCTTCCTCCATGGGGCCATGTACTGAGTTGTGAGGATGTAGGCAGTCTGATCACAATGTTTCCTCAGAAACTATTGTATTTAGAGACTGTTTAATATAGAAAATGCTCTTCAGTTTGCTTGTTGCTTGTTAATTTGCTTTTTTTTTCCTTTCTTCCATTCTCTCTCTCTTTCTTTCTTTCCATCCTTCCCTCCTTCCCTCCATATTTGATGGTTTGCTGAAAAGGCAAGCATGTTTTCCCTCTCAACTTCTTCCATTGCCTCTGAGTTTATAAAGTTCAGTTTTCACTTCTGCTTGCCAGACCTTGACTATTTCATTGTGATTAAGATATCAGCAGAGACTTAAATGTAAAAAATTGTTGTTGTTGTTTAGGAATTAACTGTTTTTTACCATAGGCAAACTTGAAGAAAAAAAATTTCTAAGATTTGTAAAGACTATTCTGATAACCAGTAAGCGTCATTAAAACTACTGTTTTAGGTGCAAATTGAATGGGTTTACTTTGTGCTAGGTAGTATTAATAATGATATTTGGCAGCAGCAGCATGTGAGTAAAACGAAGATAAACAGAGCTATTGTAACTAATAATACAATGTATAGTCCCATATAAGTTAAGCTTCTCAGGATTTTAAATAATGA
Organism: Buceros rhinoceros silvestris; assembly: GCF_000710305.1. Taxonomy (NCBI): domain Eukaryota; kingdom Metazoa; phylum Chordata; class Aves; order Bucerotiformes; family Bucerotidae; genus Buceros; species Buceros rhinoceros. Next base: position 12,033 of record NW_010433255.1, on the reverse strand, counting down.
TGTGAGTGTCATTGCACACTCTGACCATTTCATCATGGGTACAAACCATTCACTCGAACACTGAAGAGTATACTATTTTACCTGGAAGACTGACTTTGGAGAGCGACTAGAGTAAAAAACACTCTTCAGTCACAGATTATCAATAAGTCTACCTATTCAGAAATTTCTGAGAAGCAAAGTCAACAGACTTATCATATTGACCAGGTAAATCTGAAGTAATTTTGTTGTCTAGTAAAAGATTTTTTTTTTTTTTGAGACCAGCATTCAAGAGAAAAATGTTGATTTAAAACTGTATGCCATTTCTTATTAATTTTCAACTTGTTTTCTTTTCTATTTAAAACTTAAGAGTGTGGAAAGTGAAAGACTCACAGTAAAATACCTTTTTTCCTAGTGCTTACTTAGGCATTTTCTACAATTTTGCAGAAATTCTTTCAGTGTTCCTTCAATCTACTGAACTCTCAGCTCTTCTTATTAATCTCAAAAGTCTTTAGCAGATCCACAGAGAAAAAAAGAAAACATAGGATTATAGAAAAGGATTACATGAATTTGAAATAAGTAAATTGTTGAGGAGGTTTGGAAATTTGAAATCATTATAAAAAGACAAGCTAAAAAGAATAGTTTTCAATATTTGTTATTCTTCAAAGTGTGTGCATAACTTGAATACACAAAGAATCTCAATCCCTACCTCAAATACACAGAACGAGATTAAACAGGACTCAGTCTGATTCTAAAGTATTAATTTCTTTCCTTATTTCAGTGCTATTCAGGTATATTAAAGTTTTTTTATCAATAGTTGCAGAATCCGTCAAACATTTTACGACTGCTATCCCACAAGAAACTTCTTTTTTCTGTATCTATATAAAGAGTAAATGGAGTAAAAAGCATTATTTACCTGTATCAAGTATCAGAAAGATTTATAGGCATTTTATTTGCACTACAGGATCATATAAAAACCTGAAAAATGCCTACGACTGCTCAGAGATGACTTGTTGCATAACAAGGTTGGTTACAGTAAATGCAATAGATAATTTAAAAATGCGGAAACTGAATTAAGTGTTCAGTTATGCTGCCTCTACCAGGACTTGCGCTTTAAAGCTGAGATGGAATTAAAGACAAGGCTATCCAGACATATCTTGCCAGTAATTTCAGAAAATATTATACAGATGGAGGCACAAATATAAAAGTGGACACAAACAGAAATAATTGGAAATTTCTGATGGGTGTGGGATAATACTCAAGGTGGTGATGGGGAGTTGGATACACCTCACCTTTCCTAGAGCTTTTTACCAATGAAGAGCACACTGATATTTCTGAGAAAATGAGACTCCTCCTGTGTAAACTGCTGGGGATTGCTCGCCCCTGAGCTGTGAGAGCTCACTCCCAGCTCACACCTTGCTAGGGAGCAATGGCCTGTGCAGAGCTTCCAGAAGAACAAAGGGGCTGAGACCACAATTTACCCTTCAAATGTCCCCCTGGCAGATTTTAGGGTGTGACTATAGCACACTCTTCACTCTGAGTACAGTTCATTTACTCCTCTAAAATTAACTGTCTGCCAGAAAGTCATAGAAAACAGAAAGATATCAGAAACAGTATGATAACTTCAAAGTTTGCTGTTATGAAAGAGTGATAAAAGATGTTATACTCCACAAAGAGCTTCATGTTTGGGCTTTAAGACCCATTGCACTTTTCTCAGAGAAAGATTGCAGCAGTAAATGATTTCCTGGGAACCATTTTTGTCTGCTGGGAAAGATGCTATACTGCATGAAGCAGGCTGGTCACTATAGAAGAGTAATCAGCTCCGTGCCGACTCCTTCTTGGACTGGGTCATTAGCTGGGAGCAGCTATTCTGATGAAAACCTAACAGCAGATAATTCTTAGTGGAGCAAGACCATCCTGACAGCAAGCTTTAACAGAGACATTTTGAAGATCCCAGAAATCATTTACTCAGAAGAGAGGCAATTTAATTAGTAATTTAAAAGATGCTTGAGAAAGATTTTTTATGAAACAAACTCTGTATGTTAGACAACCAGACAAATGAAATTTAATTTTTTCCTGCCTTGGAGAAAAGCAGCTTGAGTTCAAAGATGATCTAGCTGTAGCAAACTGAAGCAGTATTAAGAATCAGTTTATCCAGAAACAGAGCTGACTTTTCAGGATTCTGAAGCTAAGCAATGAATTTGCTACAAGTATAAGGCATGTTTCATGTAGCTTAAATTGTTCCATGTTAATGGAACTGGTCAGCTCAGATTTCCTGGTGGAAACTGTTTTGTGGTCTGTTAGGCAAAAGGTGATTCATTTCAACTATCCAGTAAAGCACGTTGGGGGGGTGGGTGGAGAGGAGAGAGAAATGTTTTGGAAACATTTGGTAATATCTTTAAAACTTTATCCATATTAAAGGGGGTAGGGGGAGGAGTAATTCTGTGTTTTAAAGGGGGACAATGTCATTCACTCGAGCATCTAGGGCATCTTTTTGTATTGATCTCCTATTGGTTTCAGATAAACTGTAGGTCTAGGAATAAATCCTGGACTCCTAAATGGGATGATCTGTGGAATGACTGAACATGAGAAAGGTCTTAAAACTGTCTTGGTACTAAAGGACTGAGAGGTGTCTAGTGCTACAGCTTTTTTAAAAACTTGTTTGATGAAATAGATAGGAACTGCAAGTCAGGGTATCAATATCCATGGGAAAAAAGTGATAGAATCTATTTGAAAGAGTAATTGATGGACAGATGGGTAAGAATATTACAATGACACCAATAACATGTATATATCATGATATATACATATAATTATATATATGAGATGATATAATGATATCACAAGTACAGAGTTTGTTGAAGTCGTCACCTACCATGTGGTCATGAAAACCCGGCTCATATATTCTGCCTATGTTTAGACCAAAAACTTCAGTCAGTGCTCTCATCAAAGGCTCTTTCAGAGTCCAGGAATGGATAGGAAAGAAGGGGAAAATGGAAATGGAAAAGGAAATTAAGTAAGGAATTAAATAGAAGTCATCCTCATACCACTGTACAGATCCATGATGTTTCTGAATATTTGAATGGTGGATAAGGCAGAAAGGATATAGTAGAAAAACTACGAAGGCAGGTGATAAAGATGATCAAAGACATAAAATGCTTTTTTTTACAGGGACTAGACAAATAGTAAATCACAATAAGAAAGATAATTATCAGCTGGAAGATTTCATAAAGCATGGAAGATCTCCTGAGAACTCTGGCTAGTTTCAGATCTCTTACTTCATTTTCCAATCAGGGAGATGCATTTCCATTAGATTATTTTAGAAAGACAACATCATTTAAGACAGGTATTTGACTTCCCACAATGAGACTTCAACCAACCAGAAAAAAATATTTTCTCTCTCTACTACTTATTTGGGAACGTTGTCAAGGCACTTGGGTTAGCACTATCAATTTATTGCCCGAATCCTTGTAATCTAATAACTCCAACTGAAAAAATATTTTAAAATGAGTAATTTGTTTTAGATTTTGCTTTTTTTCAACTTATAGAAGGCTCTCAGGCTATTGTTTTCGTAGACTTACTTGGTATCTAAAATTATTGGATTATTTTTCTGTACTTGCTTAAAAAGATAAAAAAATACATTTGAAATCTCTGCTGCATTGAATAGTGGGCTGAAGCTATGTCTTTCTCTAAATAACACTTATAATGAGGCTTCCAAAACAAGCTCCCTTAGATAATTTCCAAAACTATTGTACATGTGAATGTATTCTCATGAGTACATGAAAGTACTTACATGAATGCCTGTAGAAGTCAAACCCAACCAAAACGCAATTAAAGTGTAAGTCATGATGACTGGCATGTAAGGAGGAGAGTACAGCGTGGGAGTTTTTGCAGAGGATCAACACAGAGTTGCCTGTCTGAGATGTTTCTCAAGGACTGTGCAAAACTGGAGCTCATGTCAGGTTGCATAAATCAGCTCCGTGAAACTCTGAGTGGCGTGAAAAATCTTTAGGTTTAAGATACTGAGCAAATTGTGTCAGCTTTGTTCTGATACTTGCTAATGACTATAAAGAGAATTTTCCTTTTCTATTCTTTGAAGCACATGCCTCCTTCCCCATGCCCCATCCTTTTTTCCCGCATTTAACATTTTATGTGACAAATCACCTGCCCTGTGATCAGCCTCCTTAAAGTTCTGCAGAGGGAAAAATTCTGCTCATAAGATGTGCTCCAAATTCTATTCCTTCTTTCAAAACTAAGCCTCATCAAGTGGTTTTCCATCTCACCAGTGGAAAGTCCCTGGGATTGGCTGTAAAAGAAACTGTTCTTCGGCAAGTAACAGGTGACAAGCAGCAGCTGACCTTCATAAATTAATTCAGGCTGTCTTCACCAGCTTCTTTTTCTGAGTTGGGAGATGCTGAACATTTTTAACACAGTGAAAAAATCAGAGGTAAAAATATTACATTCTTGAAATTTAAACCTTTTAATCCAATCAAAAACCGTAGGGTGTAAAGGAAAGAAGTAGAGCAGGTGGAACAGTTAAATAAAGGATACACATAGGAACGGTTATTTCATAAGGCCAGTCCCCCGCCGTGAGTCAAGGCTGCAGCACTTAGAAGACGTGCATCATATACTGATGTTATTGATCAGTAAAATAACAGAAATCACAGAAATAAAACACAGTAACAGCCACAGACTTGCCAGTTGGTAACCACTATCATTGACTCCTGATATTTTTCTGACTGATGTGAGAGACACTTTTTTCCAGGTAATTACTACGAGTTTGATTTTGTGCAACAGCAGGTTGTCTGCAGCCTGCATTTGCTAACACGTTTCAGCATTGGTGACTGGATGGACATGCGTCGTTGTTGTCGGCACAGACATACCATCATTTACAGGCTTAAGAGACTGAAAAACTTGTGTTTTGCTGTCTAAGGTTTACATGGAGTTTTACAACTTCCCCCTGTGTCATGCAACTTTAGGATGGATGACACAGGCGTTATCTTGAAGCATAAAGTTATCTGATCTGGAGCAGTCAGAAGTTATTAATTTGAATGTTTGCACATGGCCAATATGGGAACTGTTGAATCTACTGCCTGAACTAGATTTTTCTTCTCTAAATTGCGCTTGTTTTTACTCCATTGTTAATACATAGTAGGCCAAAACAGAACAGGTTTGCAGCTGAAGCTTTCTTTGGATCAGTGTGGGACCATGTTATAAGTGTGCATCCTTTGCCATGCAGTAGACTTCACAGATAACTGATGTTGGCCAACATTCAGCACAGGAATAAAGTCATTGATCACAATCCAAAGTTTGGATGTTGTATGCACAGCTTTATTCCTCTCTATGCATTTTCTAGTTCAATTAACATATTTCCCACCTCACCCACCCCCCCAACCCCACCCCAGCTTTTAATTTGTATATCTATTCCTTTTCAAGAGTTCTTGGAGGGTACTAAGTATATTCTTTGAACCTGCAATCAATCTGAAACACTTTTCCTATACCCTAATGCATGTTGATAGTCTCTCAAATAAATGCTGCTCTTACAGCCAGGCATATTTTCTGGCATAACATTTATACTTCAAAAAAAAAAAAGAGTTTCAAGGCTGACAAGAAATATTCCTGAAAATACAGCAAATAGGAGCAGAAAAGAAAGAAAAATGGATGAAAAGGAGACAAAAAAAGAGAATGAAGAATAAAAAAAAGAAATTATTTTAAAAGGTAAGGGGGAGGAGTGAAGAGAGGTGGAAGGGAAAAAGGGAGCATATTTTTTTTTTCATTTCCTAACTGAAATGTTCTAAATCTTTATTTAAAACACTGTTTTCTTTTATAATGTTCTAAAATACATTCCTGCATTTTAGAAAGTAAGAAATCTGCCAGCTAAAAGTATTTGACTTTGAGTCAAATCAATTTCTCGGTGTATCAGAGAAAAAAGTTCTTGTATTTCATTTAGCTAACGAAAACATAACTTCAAGAGCAATAAAAATGATTTCTTCAGGCAGGGCAGAGAAGAGAAAACTCAGTTATTTTCACTTGTTTGCCTGCTAGCCTTTTAGGAACACTCTTTTCCTGTATTCATTCTTATACATCTTGTGTAGACAGCATGTTTACAAAGCGGTTTGAATTTTTATTTCCTTCCAATTAACCCCTATGCCTAGAATTTTCCAATAATCTTTTTTCACATTCTCTTTTACTCTCCAGCTCACTCACCACTAATTTGCTCCTTTGCCTTTGTCATTACGGTGCCTTCTGCCGAAGCTTTGGTGAGCATGAATCTGCAAAATAAATTTCTCTCACTTTTCTGAGCAGTTTTTTGCAATAGCCTCTCTGCCTTTTCTTTCATCCTCTCCTGGGATGAGGGGATCTCTGCCTTCCAGCGTCCAGGGAGCTGTGATGGCCAGACAGCTTCTTTTCTTCAGCAACATGGATCCTTTCCTTGTACTTTTCGGCAGGGCAGCTCTCTGTAGGTATCTGCTAGTTTGTATCAGTCACAAGATGGGTGACTTCCTCCTGCCTCTGAACAGTGAGCTAGAGAGGTTCTGCTCTTGTCACAGGGAAAGCCTGTAAGATGTGGGGCAGCAGTGTGACAGGAGAGGTCAAAGGGGCTTACTATAGATGTCCAAATTTGTGCCATGTACTTCCTAAGGATAATAAACCAAGCAACAAAGCTGGTGAAAGGTCTAAAGAACAAGTTTCATGAGGAACAGCTAAGAGAACTGGTTTGTTTAGCCTGGAGAAAAGGAGGCTCGGGGAGAACTTACCACTCTTTACAACTACCTGAAAAGAGGTTGTAGCGAGGTGGGTGTCAGTCCCAAGTAACAAGTGATAAGACGAGGGGAAATGGTCTCAAGTTGTGCCAGGGGAGGTTTAGGCTGGATACTAGGAAAAAAATCTCATCAGAAAGGGTTATAAAGCATTGGAACAGTCTGCCCAGGGAAGTGGTGGAGTCCCCGTTCCTGGAAGTGTTTAAAAGAGATGTAGATGTGGTGCTGAGGGACAGGGATTAGTGATGACCCAGCAGTGATGGATTAATGGTTGGACTCAATGGTCTTGAAGGTCTCTTCCAACAAAAAACAATGCTGTGATTCTGTAAAGAAATGTGGACAATGAAATGATGGTGCTTTCCACAGGTTTTTCACAGAGACAGGATAAGCCAAGGACAGGTGTCAGCAAGTCAGTGCAAGTACCTCAGGGGTCTTAGTCATAAAGTTTCAAAGCAATACAGAGTTCCGAGTTCCAACAACTAATCTGTGTATAGAGCATATGGTGTGAAACACACCCTGTTGAGATTTCCATAGTGATCTTACTTTTTCCAAGTGCAACAGCATCGAGAGGTGAATTCTCAAGTTCTCTAGATTATACCATATATAATATCTTGGCAAATACATAATATATAATCTTGGGCAAAATCAAAGAAGTTAACTAATTTAACAATGATTTGGTTATTAACTGGGCTCTGGTACAGCACATGAGGAAAACTACATTAAGAAGGAGTGATTGCAAGGGGTATCTGGGCATTGCAGTAGGGAGGAATGCTTGACTTGTACAGCAATGCCACATATGAGTTCAGGTGTCAGGGTGAAGCTACATGGTGGTAGCCACTATACAAGCATGAAGCAACTCAGGATGGGCAAATACTCCATTACAAGAGCAAATAGAAGAGTCACCTTAAGAAAACAAACAAACAAAAAAAGCATCATCCTATCAACGGAATGAATAACCCATGAAAAAATGCAGAGGTAAAGCACTGATATGGTTAATAATTCCTACGGTTCTTACAGGAGCAATAGCACTGCCAATCTCAGCTACGGATCAAAAACTGTCATAGAACATATTTTTCTGATCAAAAGTCTGGCAGATTGTATCTGACAACACTGGATATTTCACTTCTATTTTTACTCTCAATCTCTCCCCGTTCTTTCAGTTATGCAAGAAGCAACATCAGTACTCTCTGCTCCAGAGAACGCTGGGCTTTTAAAAGTGTACTTCGTAAACCGTTTTGATTTCTGATACTGGACTTAGTGTTGCAGTTGTGCTTTAGGGGACCTGAAAAGAAAAAACAACTTCGGTGCTGATAAAGAACCACATTAAGTAGTGAAGGTTACCAAAATATTAACATAGATAAACCCTAACAGAATAATTTGCTTCCTGTTTATTTTTTCTCTGGGAATGTGTGGTTTAACGTGAAGAACTTCTACCTTACCGACTCCATTTCACTGTGTACATTTAGATCATCGGTAAGCTGAACGCAGGACAGATGAAGAGAAGGGAAGGGAATGAAGGAGCTGGGGACAGGAAAAACAAGGTTTAAGCCTAGCCTGAGCTATTTCTTTCACAGTCATTTCAACATAAAACTCTTACTGACTTAAGGACAAGTATCAGCATTTCTTTAGTCGATGCAGTACTTTAATTTTATATCTCTTTGACTACATCGCAGTACTTTGATACGTCCGTAGTAAAAGTAAAATCTTTAATAGCCTTATCTGCCCGCAAGAGCTGTATAATTTCCTAGTGCCTTTACTGTGCACAAAAATAAAACAGTATCTTTTTCCTGCTCGTTAAAGCGGCACTAATAAAGAATGGGTGCTGTTTAGCAATGTCTCCCGCTGGTTACCATGCACAAGTGATATTATTTCTCTGCAAGATGTCTGCCATGCTCCCAAGAACATTACTTACGTGTAAAATGGCTGACAAAGGCTGTAGGCTCAGAAGTGGCTATCGCTGCCTTGGAGCACATTTTGCAGAATATGCATGCTGAGAAATGCTTCCTACATTTCTAACTTCCATAATTCTGGGCTGAGCGGGAGGTTTATCTCTCCTTAAAATGAGAAATGTGTCACTGACTGAGACGTTTGCCTTTGTTCCTTTAAACATTGAATTAAGGTCATGATCTTAAAAAAGGTATTAATAAAGTAACTACATAATAGAGATGAGAGCTTAAATAATGCAGTGACTTTATAGCTGGAAATCAGTTTTGCACTCAGCACTAGCAGCCAGAGATTCAATGGGGGGGAAAGGTATGAAAGTTAAAGGAAATCTTCAGAGCATGTAACTTCAATTGTAATACTAAAGGAAGACGAGGCAGGCAACATTACAGAGAGTGAGAGCTTAGCTCTTCCTTTGTTGCTATCCTCCTCTTGTTTCTGGTGTTAAATAATGCTTAGTCTGTTGGATGTAATATATTGGAGTAAAAAAGGTCAGTTTAGCTTTAAACGCTACAGCAGATATCGTATGAAATGATCTGGTGGAAGTGTGCCACTGTGCACACAGATGTGAAAAGGGGTCCGAACCATTATTTAGCTCATGGTAAAAACTGTAGCTACTTACCTAAGAAGCAACTCTTCAGAACCACAGAAAAAAAATCCCAAAATAAGTGTGCTGGGGTTCAGACATCTGAGGGAATGGCATATAAATGAAATATGAACAGGAATTTTAAAAGAACAGCATTAATTAATTGGGTAAGAGACATTTTCTAGTCTCAGACCATCAAACGGACTTCATTTTGTGCCTGTGCTCCAAATTACCTGAGAGACTTATCTCCTGAAGACAGACCTAATCGGAACAAATGGCAAAAGCTCTTGGGGTTTCAAAAGCCAATATGCAACGATGGCTAGTATTCAAATGCCAGCCACCACCGAGTGCACTGCACAAGGCTTTCAAAATACAAACCAACCTGTTTACCACGTTTTAGATAATCAAAGTAGCATGCTTTGCTTTTAATAAAATTTCCCACACTTACTTAAGCCCTGCCTTTAAATTTGCCAATGTACTAAGAAATTAGTCTCTCAGGGTGCCGTTAGTGCTTCTGACAACTATGCTTTCCACTCACCTTTTCTCCATATTGCCATATGCAACTTAGTTACTACCTTATAGGTATTTTCCAAGCTGGACAAAACTCTGAAACAGTATACAGCTCCCATAAATAGGATTATATATGCAGTACTATCTGCTCTGGACAGATTTCTTAAATGAGGTGTGTCGATACTGCCGCGAGTCTCCACCACACTCTGAAGTTTGTTCTTCTGCTTTTCAAGGAGAAGCAGACTTGGGCTAAGTGTAAATGTAAACATTAATGTAAGATTTTAAAAGGGTGCCTGTAACTTGTTTTCGCTGTTGTGCTATTTGCTAAGCTTGGACCACAAAACTGTGGGGATGCACTTGTGAAATTTACTAACAACAGTAGAAAAGCCCATGAAAGCAAGTAGACAAACAAATCAGCCAGCACTCAGCAGCCAAAAGTTGTGTAAGGGCATGGGAAACCTTGTGGTGGGACCACACTGCTACAGACCACCTGATCAGGGAGAAGTAGATACCTTCTTCAGACAACTGGAAGAAGCTGCATTTTTGCCAGGTGGGTCTTTGTCTTCATGGGTACCCTGAACCACTCCTTATCTGTGGGAAGGGAAATACATCATGGAACAAGCTGTATTCCAGGAGTTCTAGGTCCTGAGAGGAAGGAAGAGGGCAAAAAATTAGGATTTACCCTCAACGAAGGAGGATCGGGTTAAGGAATATTTAAACAAACTGGACAAACACAAATTCATAGCACGTGACAGGACGCACTCACAAGTGCATTTTGAGGCAACTCTTGATAATTTTTGGAAGTTCATGGTGATCAGGGAGGTTCCTAGGGACTGGGAGAAAGCAAATAACACTCCCGTCTTCAGGAAGGAAAAGAAGGAAGAGAAGGAGGAAATCGAACAGCTGAGCTCAGAGGGTTGTGACCAGTTGCACAATGTTTCCAGCTGGACAACCATCACCAATGCTGTATTTCAGCAGTCAATATTAGGACCAATAGTGCTTAACCTCTTTGCTAGTGACCAGGATGCCAGGACAGACTTCATTCTCAACAGGATTGCAGATGGCACAAAACTGGGAGGAGTGACTGATTGGATGGGTGTGCTGCCTTCCAGAGGGACTTGGACAGGCTGGAGAAATAGGCCAACAGAAACATCTCAAAGTGCAGTAATGGGAAATGCCAAGTCTCACGCCTGGGAAGGAATAATGCTAGGTATTAGTATACACTGGAGGCAAGTGTCTGGAAAAGAGCTTGACAGAAAAGGACCTGAGGGTCCTTTTTTGCATGAGCCAGCAATGTTCCCTTGCCTCAGAGAAGACAAAAGGTATCTCGGGCTGCGTTAGGATAAGAACTGTTGTCAGCAAGTAATGGGAGGTAATCTCTCCCATCTGCTCAGCCCTGGTGAGGCACATCTAGAGTGCTGAGTCCAGTTCTGGGTTCCCCAGTATAAAAGAGAGGCAAGAGAGCTGTTCGGGCTGGATAAAAGGTGTTTTATCCATGTGTAAATACCTGATGGCAGGGAGTGGTGCTGAGTGGATTTCTCCAGGTGACCCTGCTTTGAGATGGCAGCTGGACTAAATGATCTCTGGAGGTGCATGCCAGCCTCAGCAAATAGGTGACTGTGTGGCTCTGGGAATATGGACTGCCAATTGCCGTATTTATGTAAGATTTTAAACCAAAAATTGCTCAGAACTTTTAAAAACGTGTAAATAATCCCTTTGTTCTTGTAGATGTGGTCTTTCTTAGTTGAAGAGTGATTCAGCACTTATTCGCATCATAGGGAGCACTTCTGCTGATTTAAAAGGTGTTAGAACCAAACCCTACAAGGATTTATAATAAAAAATTCTGAATTTTAAAAGGTTATTTTATTTGCTTTGAAATTATTCAAATTACCAGTTGTTTATTATCTGAAATAACTTCAAGTATTTCAAGTAGCTTGAAAAGTTACCATTGAACATGTTTATACATTGATACTCTGGTGATTTTTAAAAGCAGATGACATTAATAGTCACAAGTAATCAGAGCAAAAGCTATCTCTGCAAAAGGTCCTTATACTTAGAAAACATAAAACCATGCAGAATGTGACTGCCTTGAGTTTTGTTTTGCACAGTTGCAAGCAAGGCTTTGTCAGTTCTTTTTTTCTGCATGTGAATGCATTTGGCTTTACTTTTGATGCTAATATTTTCAGGTACAGACTTAACGCTATTACAAAATCTTGTGCCATGTTTTCCACTTGGGAAACAAGGCATTAGGTCCTCTCC
>NW_010433254.1:0-9865 GCF_000710305.1 Buceros rhinoceros silvestris | reverse complement strand
GGCCGAGTCGGTTGCCGCAGCGGCTCTTAGCCGCGGGTCGGTGGGAGAAGAGCCGAGAGGAGGTGAGGAGCTGCTGAAAAGCCGACCGAAGTGTTTCGGGAGCGGTGAGGCAGCGGAGCAGAGGCAGCCCAACCATCCAGCATGGGGCCCCTGGGTGAACTCAGCCCTGCCTCACTCTCCGGTAACAAAAAGGACGTGGAAATGCTCAGCAGATTCTTTGGGGGAAACCCGGGCCCTACTGGAGCAAGCAGCAGGGTCCTCCTCAGTTCCAGCAAAGCCCTGAATCCCTCCGTGATCGTAGCTCTGCATTTTTCTGTTTCTGCTCTGGATAGCCTGCTTGTCTCTTACTTTGCCTTCGGCCGGAGGAGGCAGGCTTCAGCCTGTAGCTCGAATATGGTGCCGTTTCTGACTCCTGCTTGGGTTCCATGAGATTATTCACCTGTCCTGGAGAGAGAAACGCTGGGTTGCCTTCCTGCTGTGGTACTCAGGGATGACGGGTGCTAATGGGTTAGTCATGGAGCTGGTGGAGGGGAACGGTGGTTGGGAAGCAAACAGGAAAGAATTTGCAGCTGTCCACTGCTGCGGTCCCAGGTTGTCAAATGCGAGCTGGAGGGTAAACCATGTAAGATGTTTGGGAGGCTTTCAGAGGGTTTAGGAACCTAATAAAGTTCAACAAGGGCAAATGTAGTATCCTGCATCTGGCAAGGAACTTAACCCCATGCACCAGCACAGGTTAGGGGTTGACCTGCTGGAAGGCAGCTCTGGGGAGAAGGACCTGGAATCCTGCTGCACAACAGGTTGGCCATGAGCCAGCAGTGTGGTCTTGTGACCAAGAAGGCTAATTGTTTCCTGGAATACATTAAGAAGAGTGTGACCTGCAGGTCGAGGGAGGTTTTCCTCCCCCTCTACACTACCCTGGTGAGACCACATCTGGAGTAGTGTGCCCAGTTTGGGGCTCCCCAGCTCAAGAGAGACAAGGAACTGCAGAACAGAGTCCAATGGAGGGCTATGAAAGTGATTAGGGGATTGGAACATCTCTCTTGTGAGGAAAGGCTGAGGGACCTGGGTTTGTTTAGCCTGGAGAAATCTGAGAAGGGATCTTATCAATGCTTATAAATATCTAAAGGATGGGTGACAGGAGGTTGGGGCCAGACTCTTTTCAGTGGTGCCCAATGATAGGACAAGGGGCAAAAACTGAAACACAGGAAGTTTCACCTAAACATGAGGAGAAACTCCTTTACTTTGAGGGTGGCAGAGCACTGGAACAGGCTGCCCAGAGCGGTTGTGGAGTTTCCTTTTCTGAAGATATTAAGAACCCACCTGGACACAATCCTGTCCAACCTGCTCTAGGTGAACCTGCCCTAGCAGGGGGGGTTGGACAAGATGACCTCCAGAGATCCCATCCAACCCCTACCATTTTATGTGATTCTGTGGTTTGATTTTATGAGTCTCCAAGGAGCCTGGCTCTTGATCCTTGGTCTAGGAAAAGGGATAGTCTAGTGGAGTTTTGAGGCTTTCTGACTGCTTAGAGCTGTACTGGAGCCTCACAGGTGGAGGTAGTAAGCACAGGGCACTTAATCCTGCTCTTTATGAAGGCACAGTTTGTTTCCTGGACAGGTCAGCAAGTTGTATGGGAGTTGTTCCTAACCCTGAGGTATTCCCAGACACCTTTGCTCTTGCCATTTAAGCAGGGCTGTTGCTTTTGGAGAGAAGCATTTCTGGCCTGAAGCTCAGCCGGGAGAATGAGGAGAGGGACAGAGATAATTTCCATGGGCTTTCATTTGGTGCTGGCAGGGGAGCTGTTGGTGTTTCTGGTTTCTGTGTTGACTGCTACCTTGCTGTCCATTCATTTTTGGTGTGTGTGGTAGCAAAATCCAATAAAGTGTACTGACTCTGTTTCTGAACCACCAGAATGGGAGTCGTTACTACATCCTGCCAGAGGAAGGGAATGTGTTTCCTTGACCCTTGTGTTATATTCTGCATTGTTGTCATCAGCGTAGCGTTTGTGGGCTTTGGAGGTTGCTGGGTTTTGGGGGTTTTTTTTGTTTGGGTGTTTTTTGTTTTGGTTTGGTTTGGTTTTAAATAATTCAAACAGTGTTTCATTGTGACAGAATGGATATCTACCATGTTGGGACAGAGTTGGAAACAGCTGGAAATGCTGAGTACGCAAATGAGAGGAAAGCCACAGCATTTGCCAGGGTAATACAGCACCTCTTTGAGAAACGGAAGAGAAAGCACTGAATACAAGGAGTGCTGGAGTGACCTGGGAAGCAAAAAGCGACCTAAAGATTTATGGCTCAGCTGGGACCTCTCTTTGTGGGTGAGAAGGTTGTGTGCTGAAGCCTGGGTTGTCTCTTGGCATGTCTCTGTCCTGACAGTCCATGCAGGAGTTCATCAGCTGTTCATCAGCTCAGATCCCCAAATACAATGCTCCTTGTAAGCCTCAAGTGCACGTGGGGTGTCCCAAAGTTCTGCTTTCAGTAGTGTCCCCAGCTCACTGCCTTGGGAAAGATTTTAGGACATTCTGTCTGCAGACAAAACCACGTGATGCTTTCTGTTCTTCAAAAACAAGAAGGGCATTTAGATCCTTTGTCAAGCACTTACAGTATGCTTGTCTTTCCCCCATGCCTGGTGTATCTACACAATAGAAATGTTCATTTTGACAAGGAGATGATAAATAAAGACCAATAAGCTGCAAGGTATGGTTTTCAGAAACGATCTTAATTCAGTAGGAGCTGTTCTGAGTGTCAGCCATAGTAACTAGTTCCTACAGACAGGAATGAAAACCTCCGTTCTGCTGGGGGCACAGAGGCAAAGGCAATTCTTGCTCCTACTTTAAGAAATTTGCCAATGAGGTCTTTGTGCAGCAGAGACCAACTCTTAAACTTGGAGAGATGCTGAGCATTTCAGAAGTGCCTGGTAAATGTTGGGTTATTTTGGATCCCCCCGAATGCATTATTCAAGGCAGCTGATTCTCTCTTCCTTTTGTAGCACCTGACATTTATTTCCTGACTGTGCTGAAGCTGCTCCTTCCTAAGTGGAGGCCTAGCAGGAGGAGAAGAGGTTCTATAGTGCACCATGATGCCCACAAGAGTAGAGAAGGACCTCTCTTAAGCTCTTGTTGAGGTTGGTTAATTGTGATGATCAGCTCTCTTAGGCATCCCAGACTGGGGTATAAGCTCTTTAGGGAAGCATTCTTTAGCGGAAGGCTCTAACTACTAGGGGCTGATATGTCTGTTGGCAGGGTCCCAAGAGCTGGCTGGAAGAGGCCTCTGCTATGAAGGAAATGCTGAAATAGGACTTTTCATGAACTCGCATAGCAGTTCCTTAAGGACTGAGAAGACTCTCCACAGGGAAGAAGGGAGTGGGATGTAGCTAGAAAGAAATGTCCTTGTTGCAGTCAAGTTCTGACAGTGAGTGAGTGAACCTAGTTTTGCCTAGATACAGCTCAAATAACATTGCATCTGAGGGGTACCAATCTGTAAGCACCATTTTACCCAGGCAAGGCTAGAGAAGAGACAGTATTTTCTTGATTGTGTCCCTGAAGTGCAATGGAAAGGACAATAGCATGCTTATGGGATTTTTCTCCTCTAAGCGGCTTTACCAACTGTTGGAAATGAAAGCAAAGGCTGAAATGTGTGCATATGCATGCTGTTTGGTTTCAGCCCACGTTTTAGTGAAGACCACTTTCATTCTTGGTATCCGTGGTCAGCCTGGTATACACCATATGACTGAACTCCAGGCTCCTGGCCTCATGAAGGCTGTGCTTTTGAAACGAAGACTTCCGCAGGGGCCTTGGGTAGTTGAGCGCCTAAGTCAAAGAAGCTAGTGACCCTGGAGCTGCTGACCCTCTACAACCTGGGTTTTCAACCAAGGGACGTGTCCTTGGGTGAGAGCCTGGCAGAGAACAGGCTGAGGACCAGTCCAAGGTCTCTGTTATAGATGTAGCACTAAAAGGCATCATCAGTATCTTACGTATGTAAATACTTAATGTCCCATAGGCCAGTTCTATTCAAGGTCTGTCACAACCTTTCGGTGGTTCACCACCTAAATGGGTCAAGCTCCTCTGTGTCTGTAGACGTAGGACTAATGAGGTGAAAGTCGTAAGTCCCCAGACCTGTTCCTGATCAGAACAATGGATGCTTTGCTGCCGCTTATGTGAGTCTTCGCTAGTTTGTGTCTTTTAGTGAGTCGGGAGCTCAGTAGGAAGTCACAGCATAAGGCCTGCAGTGAAACACCTTTGGGGCTCTGCCATGATGATGGTTCTGTCCCTTCAGTACCAAGACAGCTCTGAGCAGTTCTGAACCATGTCGTGTGGTTCCAGCCTGTCACCGTTGCAGTTGCCAACAGAGGTGGTACTTTTGGCTTAATCATGGTGTAATGGGCAGGGTAATCCTATGCTGAAACCCCCTGGCTTTGTAGTGCTCTGAGGTAGATATGTTGCCTAAACATTTGTTGGTCAAGCGTGGGCTGCCACGTGTGTGTGACAAAGACCTCAAAAGGCGGCTTACAAGAAACCTTCCTTGCAAGAAGTTTGAAACGCTTAGACTGCTTTCTTTAATGCAGATTAACATTAGTTCTGTCTTTTCTGCAAATAGTACTGTCCCACAGTAAAGCTGAGGGGAAGTCAAGCATAGCTGGAAAGATAGAAGCTCAAAAGAGTCATGTCCTGCTGGAATGAGCCCTGTGAGTGCTGGTATAACCGTCATCCTTTGTTTCAGTGCTTCTGTCCCTCCCCAGGTTAGGGAAACCAGGTGCAGCTGGCATAGTTAACTCCAGGGGTTTAGAAGGGCAGATCCAATAGTTACACTCGTGATTAAAGGTCAGTTTTTACTAATTAAACTTATTAAGGGTTAGTGCATCTCTGAGGCCTTCTTGTAGATTTTGGGCAAGGTCATCATGCCACCACTGCCAGCCAGGTTTGCTTGGGGTCTTTTGGTTTTCTTTTTTAAATTGCTCTCATGAATGAGAATTTGGCTGGAACATAACCTGTTATCTTTATGTGCTGTTACACGTGACCTTTGCTGAACATGAGACCTGTCTGTGTTGGCCATCTGACGAGCAGTTCATGGGCAGTTAGTGTAATGCCTCAGGTTGCTCATCAGGAGCAGAGGTGCCGGGAGAGGAGGTGGTTGCCCTGCAGCCAGACTGCCATGTTCAGCCCAGGCAGAAGCCACTGGTCGTCAGTCCCCCTGCGCCGCAGCCAAAGCTCTTGCTCAGTCCTTTGCTCCTGGGCTGGGAACTGTCAGTGTTTATGTGATGAAAGGGAGCAGAAGATGGCTTTTCCTGAGCACTGCCTTTGCCCATACACGTGCTGGCCCAAAGCCAGGGTGGAAACTCTGTCCTCATGAGCAGAGAGAGGGAGATGGGAGGGGTGAGAGACAGAGAGAGGCCCAGAAGCAGAGGGAGTTAAAATAAAAACACCAACCCACGCAGAGAAGAGCCTCTAACAGATGGGCCTGGCTGTCCCCTGGGTTCTTCATGCAGTTGGCTTCATGTGCAACACTGATGAGGTCTCATCTAGGAGTCTGGGAATGGAGTATGGATCATTTTGAGATGAGTGATGGAAGATCAGAGTAAAAGGCAAAAGGAAGGAAACTAGACGGGTAAGATAGCTGTTGTTTGGCTCTATCTGTGATGCCTGAAGTGGGATTTGAAAGTTGCTGCTGGTGCTGTGCCGCTAATAAGGCAGATGCCACTGCATGAGCTGCTAGAGGGGCATTACTTTCTTTTCAACTGTGGCATCCTTTAGTGGTGGCAAGCCTCATCTTCTCTCTAATGCTGATGGAGATTTGTTTTACTGGTCTTGTTCCTCCTAGCACACGTACAGCAGAGAGCTATTGATCTGGATTGAGACTAAGGCAAAGATAAGTTCTGCAAGTCAATACTGCAGCTGTATTTTTCTATGCCCTCATTAGGTATCATGGTAAATAATCAGATTTGCTGAACAGTTCAGCATATGGGGTGCTGACCTGGCTTGGAAGGGTCTTGCCTTGGTTAGTTACCTGTGTAGGAGGCTGTGCCTGGCAGAAAATCTGGTCTCTGAAAAGCTTGGCTTTGGTCAGAAAAGCTTGGCTCTGAGCGTATTTGAAAATCTGGCCCTGATGCTTAAAATGTTGAGACCTGATGATAGTTAGGGGCAGCTTGAGTGGGGAAAGGTGCCACCTCACTTGGAGGTATTCTGGGTGGGACCCTGCCAGGCACTGAGGCTCCTGATCCTGCAGATACCTGAGAGCAGATTGCTCCTGACCAAGTTGAGGCATGTAAGTTGTGTTTCCAGAAACTTACTGGAGGCTCTGGCAATCTACCAGAGAGACTGTTTCAGGGGGCAAGGACTTACTGCTCTTTGTAACCCAAGTAATTTTAAATGGCTAGATGCTCTGTATTGTAATTAAATTTCCCTTGGGGAATGAAAGTGGTGAAGTGTTTCTGTGATCCTGCTGTGCTTAAATACTCTGTATAGTGCCCCCAGTTTGGTAAATCGTTTAAGCAGATGTGTAGGTCTAAGCGCATGCTTAAATCCACCCAGCAGAGCATTTTGGCTCCCAGTGCAGTACATCATGCCTGCTCATGGAAGTTTGGACTGGACTTCATGCAATCTGATTGATGATAGTGGGCTTTGAGCATAGCCTTAAAATTAAACACCTGCTTAGGTGCTTTCTGCTCAGGGAAGTTTGGACTGGACTTCATGCAATCTGATTGATGATAGTGGGCTTTGAGCATAGCCTTAAAATTAAACACCTGCTTAGGTGCTTTCTTCATCACAAGTGCTGTCTCACACACCCACTTTGTACGCTGTGGAATCATTGTGTATTAGTGATGTCCTTGAGCGTTGCTTTCTCCTTAATATCCTGCAAGACTTCTTGCCAAGGGCTTGCTGATGAGCCATGTTACTGTGAGCAGTTCAGGTGAGATGCTGTCACAGCCCTGGTATTTCGCTAGCATTGTGAATAAGCACACATGTGTGAATGATTAAATCAACCCATCAGGGTGTCATCTGGTGAGGAGCAAATGCTGAGCTTGCTTTGCAGGCAGGGGGGAGGATGAGATCCCCCCTCTGTATTTTTTGCTGAAAGCTTTTCCCCTCTGCAGATGTGCAGCTGCTGTAGTTCATCGCCAAAAGCCGGCTGTGACTTTCAGAGCTCGGGAACGTGCACACATCTGTTTGCAGAGGAGAGTAGCGAAGGGGCTCGGGTCTCCTGTCCTAGGGGATTATGTTCTCATGATAGATAGTGCTGACTGTCATGAAGGGAAATGGCAAATTTCACAGGGCACGGTGAGGGCGCTTCATAAACACGAGTTTGCTTGTCAGTGTCAGCCAAACACCACCTTGTTAAATTAAAAAGGGAAGAGCTCCCAGAGACTTTTTGAGACTAGTGGAGTTTTTTCTTTAAAAATGCTAAGTCCCGCCAGAAGATGGGTATATTTTCCGCATACAAAAATAAAATGGGTTCAGCTGCAAAGCATGCTGTGAATACAGGCTTCATGTCTTCTTTTAGGTAAGAGTCGAGACTTGGGTTATCAGTGGTATATAGAGTGGTATAGTAGCAAAGGGAAACAAATGCCTTGTAGTAAAATTGAGAAGGGTGTCTTCTCCAGCACATGCAGCACTTCAGAAATCAACATCTGCCTAAAACCAGACCCTGAGGTATCCTCCGCAGTCTACTGAACTCCATGGGAATTTTTCCATTAATTCAATGAGTTTGGAATCAGTCTGTACTTGAGAATCTGTTTTTCCCTGCCTTGACATGCCAGGCTGTATGTGCAGCAATCAGTAGTCAAATTCTGCAAAAGAATTTTTTACAGAAAAGAGATGTGTGAGGTATTGCGCTTTTTCCATATGACTTAAGAAGCCCTAATCTAGCTGGCTGCCATTTTGGAGCTTTGACAAACTCTTGAGAGAGAACTGAGAGGTTTCCTACTGGGAAACCAACACATGGTAACCGTTTTGTTTTGGGGTTTTTTTTTATCAGATCCGCGTCTCTCTCCCCTGAGATTACTATGAGTGACTCCAAGTTGAAGTTTTGCCGTGATGTCACCTCTCACATACAACAGTCCTGTACTTGTGCTGGTGAAGGATACTGATGGCTATTGCCACTTAGTCTGTGCTAAAGCTTTCTCCGTCAGTATCCTCTTGTTTGCGCAGTAGGAAACTTTCCTTGTAGGATGATTTAACCTACACAAATTCAGGGGGAAAACAGGGGTTTCCCTGTTAAATTCCTAAATTCCTCCACTAGTCCGAGAAAGACATTTTTGGGTGTGTTTCAAGGAAAAATAGGATTCCTCTAAGAGGCACAAATTTCATAAAATGTCAGAATTTGGTGAGGCTGTGGTTTTTTTAAAACTAACTTATTCTGACATGTAATATATTACTTCATGTCCCACTTTCTTAACGTTTGCTTGCATGGGATAAAATTATTTTTCTGATCCAAAGGAATCTGGAAACATTATCAGAAACAGAGGACTTGCCCTGCTAAAGCAGTGAAGGACTTCAACTCTGACCAGCAATCACTGCAGGAATAAAAATTTTAGCTTTGCTGTTCTTCAACCCAAACTATTTATGTATGCCATTCCCAGTCCCTCTGCTCATTTGTGCTCAAGGCAGACTTCCATTAGATTTTCATTATTATTGTTAGTAGAATAGAATAGACTATTTCAGTGGGAAGGGACCTACAACAGTCTAGTTCAACTGGCTGACCAAAAGTTAAAGCATGTTGTTAAAGGCATTTTCAAGATGCTTCTTAAGCTCTGACAGGCTTGGGGCATTGGTCACCTCGCTAGGAAGCCTGTTCCAGTATTTGACCCTCCTCTTGGTAAAGAAATGCTTCCTAATGTCCAGCCTAAACCTTCCCTGGTGCGGGTTTGAACCATTCCCACGGGTTCTGTCACTGGATACCAGGGAGAAGAGATATCTGCACTTCCCCTTCTCATGGAGCTGTAGAAAGCTATGAGGTCACCTCTCAGCCTCCTTCTCTCCAAACTAAACAAGCCTAAGGTCCTCAGCCGCTTCTCATAGGGCATTTCGTCTTTTCAACAGCTTTGTTGCCCTCCTCTGCATGCATTCAATAGTAGCATTTTATTTTTACTTCAGACTCCTGGTAAAAATCTGCTTTTTGAAAAATCAAGTCTGACCTTGGATGACATAGATTTTTCTTTCTTTCTATTTTTAAATAAAAAGAAATTTAAAAAAAAAGCCTAGAAACAGGTTATCACAAACCCATCCTTTTTTCCTGAGGGACTTAAGAAGTTCAGTGATCTCACCGTTACACAAGTAACTTTTTTCTTTTTTTTTGTTTTAAACTGAACAATATTTTGCAATAGAAGAGATTTCAGTATGACTTGCCATGAAATCCTTGAATGCAGAATTAAGCAGGAGATTTTACATTGCAACTTTTCTTAAGCAGTTGTTTCACAGAGTCAGCATAATTCAGTAATATGCTGATGAAGCACGGTGAGAGATGTATGTGGATCAGAGAAACAAGGTGGTGTGAACTGTCATTGCTCTGTTAATTTTAGCCAAGTAATGACCTGGAAGTGAGGTTTAGAGCTTTTCAGTGCTTTGGAGGAAATTATGTGGTAAATATGCTGATGAAGCACAGTGAGAGATGTATGTGGATCAGAGAAACAAGGTGGTGTGAACTGTCATTGCTCTGTTAATTTTAGCCAAGTAATGACCTGGAAGTGAGGTTTAGAGCTTTTCGGTGCTTTGGAGGAAATTGTGGTATTTCTTTTTCAGTTTTCTGGTTGGATAAAAAATTATATACATAACTATTTGGAAAAAAGTGGCAGGGTAGCCCTGTCTCTTCCTTTCCTCCTTTTCTTCCCTTCTAGAAAGAAATATGGTAGGAAGGAGGGGAAGCCTAAA
>NW_010433253.1:7247-7733 GCF_000710305.1 Buceros rhinoceros silvestris | reverse complement strand
GACAGGGCACTTACCGGGACACGAGTCCAAAGGCATGCGCGTCTCTTACACAAAAATCCCTCCTCCCAGCGTGCCCCTCACAGTATGAATGCTCACTTGGGCTTATTCTCTCTAAAATCCATCACGGTTTTAGGCCAGTTTGAACTGCCTCCTGCTCACAACACCGATGTGTCCCTTGTCACAGGCACAGTCTTAGCAGGGACCTGTGGCTGGAGACTGCCTTGTGTGGTGACAGTTCAGAAGGACCACCTTTAAAAAGCCATTTTGCATCAAAATATATTGACAGCAAAATGATCCAGACTAAACCCTTAGCGGCACAAGAGCTGTCAGCTGGCCAGCAGTGACAAGGCTGCTCCTCTGCTGACTCAGAAGCTAGAGCAGAAGGTGGTGGGCTCACCACTCGCTCGCATCTGCTTGGGGCTTTCCTCAGACTCCCACCCACCTATACCAAGAGCACCCATGAAGGAAGGAGCAGGGAAAGCGCAA
>NW_010433253.1:1233-7154 GCF_000710305.1 Buceros rhinoceros silvestris | reverse complement strand
GACCTCAGGACTTGCAGATGTACCCCGGCAAGTTGAATAATCAGTTAAAAACAGACCTCGTCCTACCTTCCCATCTGCACCGAGGGGGTCCGTATCCTGGCCACGCCCAGCTCCGTGCTGGACATCACCAGCCTCCATGGCCGGACTGCAGCTGGGCCATCGCCTCGGCACGTCCCCTCCGCAAATGCGGCTAGCCAAAATACCAGATTGAGGAGCCCTGGTAACCGGAGACACAGCGGAGGGGGAAGGGGCTGTGCCTCACACGAGAACTACTGAAGTGTGTGTGGAACACCCCGACTGGGCGCAGGCCAGGTCCCCTTTCACTCAGTGCAAGAGCGGGGAGAAAACGTCCCAACCCACCCCAGGTTGAAGGAGAATTCAAGGCAAGCCACCACCCGACACACAAGAGCTCTGGAGAGAGCAGTGATCCCCCCTAGCTGTTGCAGTGCTTTTTCCTCCTCCCTAGAAGCCAAAGCCCCCGCTCACTTCCAGCAAGATTTGCAGCTCGGTATCTACAACTGGACGTACAGGAAACCATGTAATTTCAGAGCAGTTCAGCAAAGCCACCGAGTTCAAACCATCTTCCCTCGACACGGACCTTCGCTGTTACTCTCTTCCCCACTCTGTAGCATTCGACTTTTCCAGTCCGTGTCTGAAGCCCTGCCTGGGATTCATTAGCAGCAGAAAACAAATGCATCAGAGCTGTGACTGGGAAAAGCTCAGCTTCAGACACCGAGGGAAGGATTCGCCCTCTCAAAATAAAAGCTGAACCATTTCTGCCTTGCTGTGTCGCTCACAGTGCCTGCCCTCCTCTCTCCAGCAGAGGAGAAACCACTCAAATTGCCAGTTCGCCTAAAAACAGTGTGTTTTCCTCAGCAGCTCGAACTCCTGTATTTGCCTTTCAGCCTGTCACCAAGCGCCGGACGCTGCACAAACACTGTGGGAGGGCAGAGGATGAGAGACAAGCGCTGGCTCGAGACTCCTTGTGTTTAAACGTAAGACATGGGAACAGGTAGAGCCCCACAGCTGGGCAGGGAAGAACCACAATGGCTCAGGGAAGCAACATGGGGCAGGGGTGGCCTTGGCGGGCCACAGCCCAGACACCATCACAGGGCGCTCGGTCAAGCGACATGCTGGGAAATCCTTCCACAGCAGCGCTCAGGGTGAACGTGACCAGAGCTCAAAAATCCCTTCTGGGCAGCCAGGCTTGATGAGTCCAGGAGAGGCTAATGACAGGGGGATATAACTGGATAAAATAGGATTGCACACGATTTCTGCACGAGGACCCCAAGGGTGAACGCGGCTTGCCACGCTGGAGCTGGCGGCCAGGACGCGCGCTTGCCCGTCTTTAACTGCTGCCACTGCCAGGCAACACCTCGGGCAGCTCCACCAGGAAGCGGCCGACTCAGCCGGTGAATCACCACACGCCACCACCCTGCTTCCGTGCAGCACAGAGCTCCCCGCAGACACACACGTGTACGTACGCACACGTATGTGCATACCTGTAAGTGCACAGCTGGGTGAAATGACTCCTAGGAAGCCGAGCAGTGAGCATCTGAGATTTGCCCTCCCTGCAGCTTCCACTGCTCTGCCGCTACAGAAAACCTCCCCGCAGCCCACAGCGTGCAGCTTTCTCTCCGTTTTCCCTTCTTGCTCCACAGTCCCTCAGGACTCTGCACCTTTGGGCAGACACTACACTGATTTTCTCCCCTCTTTTCTGTCCCACCAAGGGGATTTTCCTCTACGTTCAAAAACTCCTGAGCCCAGAGGACGAGGGGCTGAGTCTGCTCCCAGTGAAATCAGAACCTTTAACATCTGCCTTTGCTGCAAAGCAGCTTTTTCACGTTTGAGGCACAGCCCATCTTTTCATCAGTTTTGTGCACCCACTGCAAAGCTTTTTTTGTCAATGAAATCCTGCTCACAGCCCAAGAATAGGAGCAGATGCTCTTTCCCCGTCTCGGTGGCTATTATCCTCCCTCCTTTCTGATGCTCCACCAGTTCCAAACCCAAACCACATGCTGAAGCCTGCTGTAGCCACTGTCCTTCTCTCTGGCTGCCCCTAACAACTGGGATCTGGTGGCTGGACTTCACTTCCAAACCCAAACCCCATGCTGAACCCTGCTGTAGCCACTGTCCTTCTCTCTGGCTGCCCCTAACAACTGGGATCTGGTGGCTGGACTTCACTTGGTTGCAGCCTGCACCAGTCACCACAGAATCACGTCACCATCTCAAGACCAAAGGTCCACACGCCGACTGTACCTCGCTGCTGGCTGAGGCGGCGGAAAGCAGGGAGGAGTGAGTGAGCGTGTGGATTTGTGGCTGTGTGCCCACCGCCCAGAGGAGGGGCAGCAAAAGGGCAGAAGAAGGGGAGAGCTCCCTGCTTTGGCCTCACGTTACCAGCCAGGCTCAAGGCGAAGCCGCAGCGAGGTGCGTGAGTCACTGAAGCTGGCGACTTGCTCAACAGCAACAAATTGCTCGCTTGGAGGCTAACGTCAGGTCCAGAGGCTTTTTGCATGCTCTGCTTTTACATCTGTCCCCACAGTCACCTCATTACGCTGTACGAACACCCCGCTGGCAGAGCACATTGTGGGTCAGCGAGGACAGACCGCGCTGGGGGTTGGCTCCCGTCTGCTCTGCACCGGCTCCCATCCTTTCCCCTGGGACAAGCTGAGCCAAACTCTGCTTAATTATTCAGTGCTGTGCTGGGATGTCACTGCACTGCCCTGCGGGTGCTTGTGTCCTGGGAGATGAGGAGTTGAAACTGCACCCTCACACCCAGCACGTCTTCAGGGGGGCTGATGAAGCCAGGAACAGAGCCCCGGTGTAGGAGCACGCTAAAACGTACTCAGAGGACGCAAACCCCCATGGAGCAGTCAAAGGAGCCTGGTCAGAGGCTGCGGGTGCTTGGGAGAACCCTGTCCATATGTCCAGGGCTTTCATATGCAGATGGGAGCCATTGTGAGCTTCAGTCCCATCTGCACGCCAAGGGAAGCATCAAGTCCAGATTGCCTGAACAGATCTATTTAACTCCCGTGACTAAAGGGAATTCCAGCCTCCAGGAGGATCCCAGCACCCAGATGGATGCCAGCACAGCAACATCCAGAAAATCTGCCACCCCTTCATGGCTCCTGTCCCAAGATCAGCATGGAAAAAACCAACCAAACCCACCATTTCGTGCACACACAAGGCTGAGGAAAGATCTCTGCTAGCATCTGATCTTACATCTCAAATGCAACACACTCCCCTCACCGCTCAGCTGCAACTCAGGCTGGGTGACCCCTAAACCAGCTAGGAGGGCTGCCCAAGGCACTGGGAAAGGTGCTCAAAAGCATCAACCCAAGAACCCTCTCCTCACCTTCCATTGCAAATTGCGTCTCACATGAAAAACCCTAATTATTCACCACTGGCCTGTAACACTGACGGACAAACTTACGCACCAGTCTCACATCCATGGTGTGCAACCAGAAAGGAGCACCAAGCATTGGTGCTCACCACCATTTAGCATTACCTACTGCCACAGAGCTTGTGGGAGCCAGGGACACCGCTGCGATGCCAGTTTCATGGAATCAGACTGTCCTGACAGACCATATTGATGAGATCCTCTCTCAGCCTGCTCTTCTCCAGGCAGGACACCCCCAAGGCTCTCAGCCTTTCCTCAAAAGAGAGATGCTCCAGCCCCCTCAGCATCCTCAAAGCCCTCACCTGGACTGTCTCAAACTGGGGAGCCCAGAACTGGACACAGGACTCCAGATGTGGCCTCAGCAGGGCAGAGTAGAGCAGGAGGAGAACCTCCCTCAACCTGCTGGTCACGCTCTTCGTGCATCCCAGGAGTCCACTGGACTTCTTGGCCACACTGCTGGCTCATGGGGAACTTGTTCCCCACCAGCGCTCCCAGGTCTTCTCTGCAGAGCTGCTTCCCAGCAGGTCACCCCTGTTGCTCCTCCTCAGGGGCAGGATCCTACACCTGCCCTTGTTGAACTTCAGTGGGTAAAATCGGCATTAGGTAATTTGGCAATAAAGCCACTGATGAAGCACAGGAGAAAATAGCCTGGGCACCAGTAGATCTAGCAGTGAACTCCCGGAGAATTCACAGAACCATTTCCAAATCACTGATTTTGCGAGACAGAACAACACAGAGGAGCTCTCGCAGATCAGATTTAAACGTTCGGGGCACCTCGTCCGTGCAAGAGGGCTACCTCAGACTGAGGCAAAGCAGAAACCTCCCGAGACATGAATACCCTTTGAAGGGCAAGAGAATATTAGAGGCTTATTAACCTTGCAAAACGACTTCTCCAGTGAAAACCTGGCGGGCAGGAGAAGGGAGAGATTTCAGGCATTAACCTTGCGTGAACCCTGCCAGAGGATCGATTTTCCCCCTCGCTCCCACAACTGCTTCAGGCTGCGTGTGAAAAAGGACACCCCTGAAACAGGAGAGCAAATCAGGCTGTCGAGGGGCACGACTTCACCAGCGTAACTGAGGAAAGGGAGATGAGACAGCTGCTGTCAGACAATGCTGCTGCCAGACTACAGTGGCTTCCCCTGAAACAGTCTCACAGCCTCAGGAGGGCTCCCTCATCGCTGCCAGTATCTGCATGGGGTATCCAGGTGAACAGTGTGCAGCCTGACCCCAGAAAGCAAAGCAAATCTGCGCAGAGCTAGAGAGAGAACAGTGTGTGTTAAGCCTCTCCCGGAGACTTTAATTCGCTCGGAGGTGGTGGGGGCAAAGCCACGCTCTGACCTGTGCAGGACCGCAAGAGACAAGCGGGGCAGCACAGCGACTGGCCTCTCTGTCCATCACACACACTCCACAGTAAGGACACAGCAAACGCCTCTTTTCACACTTCGGTGCTAAGTCCTGCCATCCACTTCTCCCAGCGCACTCCCAGAGCCCTTTCAGTAAAATTAACTCAAACTGGGCCAACAGCCGGTAACAGAAAACTCCCGCTCTAAGGTTGCAGCCACCAGGGTCCTTTCCAGCCTTTTCTACAGACGAGCACTCACAAACCCTTCTTTCCTCAGCAAAAAGAAACATCCATAATTTATTGCCCGACGGGAACTTCAATTTTTTTCTTTCCTCCCTCAAAACCATCATCTGTGACACTATCTGGTACGCCACCAGAAAACCAAGCACAGCAGAAAACAAGACATCAGCAGGTTGCTGTTCTGAGTCTTTCGAGGGGAAGCAAGAGCTAGTGGGACAGCAAAGTCAGCCAATTTATCATGCTGCAGATTTCTGCTAAGCTCAGATCCACCTGGCTGCTGGGAACACTGTCCCAGTCACTGACCAGACAGGAGCAGAGGAGAGCAACCCCCGGGGCAGACCGAAAGGTCCCACCCGCCCTGTGCGTACACCCACCTAGTCTGGAGCCACTCGATCCCAGCAACAGCTTCTGGCTGCAGTTAAACGATGCCCACCGACACGATCATGCAATATCCTCTGAGAACAAGGACGCGGGACAGGCACCGCCGGGTGACAGACAGCACAGCTCCAGCGCTCGGAGAGACCGAAGACGCACGCAGCCCCCAGGGCTCCGTTTGAGCGCACAAAAGGCGCACACAAAGCACCCCAGTTCGCGCTGGACGTGTACAGGCGTGCGCAAGCGAAGAGCCACCTCTTCACATGGTTTCCAAACAATCCCAACAGCACTCACGCGTCAGCCAGGGCGCTGGACGCTTGGCACTTCCAAGAGGGTTTGCTGAGTCCGTCTGCTGCCGGAGCCAGGCCGGGTGTGTGCGACGTGGAGGGAAGGTGCATGGAGATGCGCAGAGAGGTTCTCCTGCCAGCAGGGCCTCGAGGGGTGGGGAGAAGGGCCCCAGCCCCAGTTTGGGCCCCAGAGGCAGCAACACTTGTTCAGGGGCTGGAGCGCAGGCAGGCTGGCATTCCTACAGCAGCAAGGACAATGGGGAGGGATGAGGAGGCG
>NW_010433253.1:502-1131 GCF_000710305.1 Buceros rhinoceros silvestris | reverse complement strand
GCAAGGACAATGGGGAGGGATGGGGAGGCCCTGCCATAATCAAATGCAGGCCAGCTGGCCCTCCCCCAGGAAGGGCAGGCACCTCCTTCGCTTGCCAAAGGCTTTGTTTTCTAAGCCACAAAGAACAAAGTGGCTGAGGAGAAGGAGAGCTGAGGAGAACCCGCTGTGGGAGCAGGTCCACATGTGAGCACAGGTAACCCGCTCCACCAGAGCTGTCAACACAGATGGAGAGGGGTTGGGCAACATTCTGGCTGCGCCAAGCAGAGCTCAGAAGCAGCAACTGCTTGTGTGCAGCAGAAAGAGGCCGTGGACAGCTGGAGATCTCTAACGAGGAAAAAGAAGCAGCGAAGGCTGAGGGCCAGGGGTCCTCTAAGAGAAGGGATCCAAGGGCAGTAGACAGAGAACATCACTGCAGGAACAGCTCATGGAGCAGAGCCCACAGAAACCCCACCATGAGCCACACTCCCATTTCTTGGCCAGCCTCACCCCACCAATCCCAAGCAGTGGGATTCTGAAGAACTTCCCTCAGGAGCAAACACAAGGGCCCAAGCTGCAGGAGGCTCCCAGGCCACGCAGAGCAATGCCTGTGCTTTTCCCCAGCACCAGAAGAGGCAGCGTCTTGCACAACA
>NW_010433253.1:0-362 GCF_000710305.1 Buceros rhinoceros silvestris | reverse complement strand
GGCACAACAGCTGGACAAGCAGGAAGAAGCGGCTGGAGCTGCCCCAGGCCCCCTGCAATGATGCAGGCAGCTGCACAGCTCCGGGCACCGCATGGCTGCAGGGTGTGCAGGGGCTGAGCCAGAGGGATGAGGCGCTCTCCTTTCTGGTTTGATCGGTGCTTGCTTCCAGAGTGACTTTTACCTGTCTTCCCAGGAAGGTCTGGTTGTTAACCCAGGGCTGGCGGCCACTAGGGCCATGCCAAGCCTGTGGTCCATCCAGGCAGCTGGACACCTTGCTTATCCCAGGCTGGTGGAGTTGGAAGGGTCCTCTGGGGATCAGCTGGTTCAACCGCCTGCTAGAGCAGGGTCCCCAGAGCAGGGTG
>NW_010433252.1:8629-17109 GCF_000710305.1 Buceros rhinoceros silvestris | reverse complement strand
TGAAGACTGAGGCCAAGAAGGCATTCGGTACCTCAGCCTTATCCTCATCCACTACATTTCCCCCCACATCCAGCAAAGGATGGAGACCCTGCTTAGCTCTCCTTTCGCTGTTGATGTATTTATAGAAACATTTTTTGTTGTCCTTTATGGCAGTGGGCAGACTAAGCTCAAGGTGGGCTTTAGCCTTTCTAATCTTGTCCTTGCATAGTCTTGGGAAAGCCTTAGAGTCATCCTGAGTGACCCGCCCCTTCTTCCACAGGCCATACACTTTTTTTTTTCCTGAGCTCCAGCCAAAGCTCTCTGTTCAGCCAGGCCAGTCTTTTAGGCAATTATTGCATATTTATTATTTTTATTTATTTCTTTGGGAAGAAGGGAATGATTGCAGGAAAAATACAATGTGTTCCACCCAGTGAATCTTTTATTTGTACTAGGTGTATTCACCATGTTATCACACAGTAAAAGCATGCTCCACTGTAACAAACGTACTTGCACTTGTAGAATGGTGGAAAGACTCTGCCCCAGACAGCCAACAATCTGAAGTGCAAGGAAAAAGCAAAAGCGTGGTGGCAACAGAAAATATAACAGTGCTGTTACTCACTGAGTGTCATTAAAGACTGCAGTAAGAGATAAAGCAAGGATAGAAAAAAATGGAGAAAAAGAATACTGAAGGAAGAAGAACAGAGAGAAGAAAAAGGAGACAGGGCAGATAGGATCAATAAAAACAGAAGTGAAGAGACTGCAGGATAGAGCTGATCAGAGCAGCAGCAACTGATCCCAAGGCAGTCTGTCCTCTGCAGACTGGAAGGCTCTGACTAGTGGAAAGTTTCGACGTTGGCTGTTCTTGAGGCTGCAACAACTGGCCAGTAGTGAAGTGACTGTTACTAGCCCTTTTTCCCCTCAAAACACATGGGCTAGAAGCTCAAAGTAAAATAACTTCTGAAGATGCAAAGTTTGCTGAGAAGGAAGGGCTCCTGTGAAACCAATATAGCATATGTGAAAGATTCCTCGATTTAATTTGCCACTAGTTGTAACATCACAAGTGGAAAGTGAAACACACCAGCAGCACTAAGCTTCTGGTCCCTTAATGCCTAGCATCTTCCAAGCCTATGTGCACCCAACGTGGCAAGGAACACTACCCTGCCCACCTTAACCTCCCAACAAGCTGGTCTGGGTCCAACGTGCAGGGAAGGCAAAATCACCACGCTCAGGCAGGTAGCACTTCTTCAGCACATTTTCTCTGACCTCCAAACTCTCCCCATCACGTTATTGCAGATGAGCTGTCTAACACCCACTCCCGTTTGACAGCAGCTACATTTCCAGAGTCCCGTAAGAGAACACCGTCCTCTTGCCCTGAGTAGTGAAATTAAGCACTCTGGAGGTGCTCAGAGTAGGCTATGGGAAGAACACAAGGATTGCAAAGCTTATTATAGAGACGGGAATGCTGAGCCATCATTCACTGCATGAGTCTGGTCTTCACACCTACTTTGCAGGTCCAGTATGCACTGCCTGGCATAAAATATTCTTTGTATACTCAAACATTTCTTCCACAATAAAAGCAGCACTGCAAGCTCGCTTCTTCCTACATGCCATTACAGTGGAACAGAGAAGCAGTAACAGTTGGCTGGTATTTACCCCATTGCAGGAAATCAAGGTCCACTTTATACCCACTATGCACATTGATCTTCTCCACTGAATGCTCGTGCCAGTGCAGTGCACTGGGCAGCAGTAAGCACATCCCTGTCTTCATCGAGTAAAGCCAAATGCATGGCAAAGGCAGCGCATTCACTTTCCCTCTGCAATAAAACTGACAGTACCCAAGATGGAAAAACACTCCAGCACGCACTAAGCTTGTAGTACCACAACGAAGGCTAGGAACAGGCAGAAGCAAGAAAGGCCACAGCTGTCTTTTATCACATTCCACTTTATAAAGCTGCTTTACTGCAAAAGACAGACCTGTGATACAGCAGTTACTGTTCAGGAACAGGAATCAGTAAGTGACCAGTTTCTGATTTGCTAGAGCAGTTCCCTCTCCCTCTCACATGCCTTAGCTTCTCCCTTTATAAAACAATAAGAACAATCACCTCCACAAAGTGTTTTAAACCAATGAGGGGGAAAGAGCTGAGAGTGTTTTACTATGGGATAAGCTGGAGACTGTTCAAGCACAAGGCAGCAAGTATATTATACATAAGGCAGAGACCAAAATGAATACAAACCACCATTCCTCTTCCCCCATTCTCGTCATCACAATCATAGTTGCTGAAGACCGGTGCAAAACCTCCAGCCACAAACCAGCCTTCCTGTGGCAAGCCGTGTCTCAACAAGCTGTTGTTTGGGGCAAAGATCCTGCTGGCATTGCTGTCTTACGCCCTCCCAACAGTCCAGACAATGAAACCCCATCTGTTCAATGCCTGCAACAATTCCATTGAGTTACTCTGTATGTACAGCCCCACCTGGCAGGAGGTGAGAGGGTTTAGATTATTTTAACACGTGTCCATGAGACACTGCTCTAGAGTGCGCATACCTGCCATATCTAAGCTGTGTGCATCAATTAAAAGCAAGCAAAGCCCCTGGAATGGTGCACTAAATTCTTCCTTCTGCCACGGTTTAACTCCAGCCTGTTAAATTTCTTCTGCTCCTACACTTTAATGAGTACTGACATTAAGCTGAAAGTCCACAATTCACAGGGGAAAATATCTTCCAGACACAATAATAAACTGCAAGGGAGCATCCAAGACAAAAGGATATTTTTGTAAAAGCACTTGCTTTACAGCTCACTGAAAATATCCGAGTCAGCACTGCTGCAATTTCACAGAAGAAACAAGCCTGCTACACCTGTTCAGTTTTGCCATACTGAAACCTATTGATTGCGATGACAGGCTCCACGGCAGAGGAGATACATGGTCTATTTATTTAATAAGGACAAAAGAGAGCACACGTGCTAACTGAGCTTCTTGCAATTTTCAACACTGTTTTACCAAGCCCCATTCTGCAAGGGCAGAGGCAGAGGATGTGCTTTCTGACCAGCCATAGAGCTCCGCAGTGCACCCTTCCACCTCACCGATTGCAGGATACTAACACGACATCATCATGGCTTGCAGGACATGCCGATCTTCTCTTCCTACAGCTCACGTCCATACGTTTAAGCCAAGCAAACCAAGTACCTACACCCTCACACCTAAGCAATTTTTGCTTGGTTTCTTAACTAAGGCAGTCCTCATGGGTGAGCAGTTGACTCTTTGGAAAGAGTTGCAGGACCTCACTGGAGGCTACAACTGGAAACTAGTCTAGATGCATTTCTGTTCTCTTTTATCAAAAAGTAGGCATAAAAATTCTTAAGCGTACACAACTCATGGCACTGCCAGTTTAACCGGTATGAATGACAAAGTACCAAATACTGCCCAGGCTTTGGGACTGAAAACATCTATTGAAGCACAGGGCACCCACCTGATCTGTGCTCCTACTTTTCTGCCAATCTGTCATGGACTGTTTTACAACAAAGCCATGACTTGATGAAGAATAAATCGCTTGTCTCAATCATGCAATTTATGAGAGATCAAATGACACATTTTATGGCACATTTCACTGCTTTGAAACACCTGACTACTAGTGGTGGTAGGATGGTGACTCCAGAGAGGCAACTCCAGAGAGCAGCAGTTAACTAACACCTGCTCACTTCTAACTACAAACAGAACTGGTGCTGACAGAAGACAGAAACATCACAGATATAAAATCTGCTCTCTGGTTTTGGGCTGCTAGGCGCTAAAACCTGCTGCTAGCATGTTCAAGATGTGAAAGCTGACCAGCATATGGAATTTTAGGCACAATGTCTATGCTTCCACAGTTGTGCCACCAATTTTGACATTTCAACCAGCTTTAAAATGAGAAGTCCTTCTTAGAAGATTCCTTAATATATGGTTTTAGAAGGTGCCTATTGCCTTAAGGCCAATATCTGAACAGATCCATAACAAACAGTTTTAATATGGAAGCCTCTTTTTCATCCCAGTCCTCTCACCTCACATATGTTAATTTCTCCAAAGTTCTTCAGATAGGCCAAACAAGCAGAAAATATAGTTCATGGACCAAACAGGCTGTGGTTCTTTTAGTATATAAACACCCTTTGATGCAAACAGCATGATGTCTCTAGTAGTCAGGTGTTCTCGAGCAACGAAATGTGTCCTAAAACACTGCCTCAACACCGAATACATCCCTTCAGCTACATCTGTATTTAACTTCCTCATGTACAAAGCAACCTGCTCCCGAAAACAAACAAGGTATAAAGAAAGAGCTAATGCAGGAGGTGAGAAAACAACAAAAGAAAAAAAAAAAACATCTTACAATGGTTCACTAGACAGGTTTGCAGAGCCACCCTCTCTGGTTAGTACCTGAAGTAAAGAAGTTTTGGCAAATATTTATTTTCTGCAAGCACTGTAAGTGGGTCAGCTTCTACCCATTGCTTCATAATTCACATGACAGTCTGCCATCCAACCCTCCTGAGACACAAGACATTGAAAAACCCCAAACAGGATCAAAACCAGAAATTACATTAATGTCCATTATTATCTTAATTAGTATTTTATCATAGAATGTTTAAAAAGTCTAGCTTATTGGATGCTGGATTTAGTGCAGAATGCCATATGGACTGTACACACCAGCTTCCAAACATTCTGAGCAAAGAGTGAAATACTAAAAAGTTTATAACCCATCCCACTGGGACCTTTTAAAGCTCTCTGAGAAAAGCAACGACTGTGGCTGCTAGTCTAATTAACTTAGTCAACACTTGCCATCAACCCCATATTATCTAGAGTGTGCAGAAATGACTCGTGTTACCCAAGTTTGTCAGGTGTGAGCCAGCAGTTATTGCATGAGGCCCTGAACACCCTGTCTGCAGACTGTGGCAGTACAACAGCAACCTTTCTCTTCAGGTCACACAGCACAGCCTTATTCTACAGACTCTCAGTAAAACCTGTGCCTGTGGCTACAGTCCCAGAGGGAAAAGCAGGCACTGAAGCATCGGCATTTGTCTGGCTTGCGCAAGTGAAGGGTTAGAACAATACCATCTATTTGTGAAGTAGCTGGATATTAAATGACACTAGGAGAAAGAGGGGAAGGAACACTGCCTAAGCAAAAAATCTACTACAGTCAAACCTATTTCAAGGAAATGAAGTTGAGTCCAACAACAATATTTAATTAATTACACCAAGTGTCAACTATGGCTGTGCCTGCACAGCCATGTAAATGTGAAAGAGTTCCCAGTCTTAATCTTTCAGGCACTACCACATACCATACCAACCGGGACCATTATTTACAGTCCAGTCCTCTGAAAATAGAGGACATTGCAAACCTCACATATTTTCTCAGCAGACAGGTGCAAACGAGAATCACATTTGTTGAGAAATGCCTAATAGAAGTGATTAAAGCAACACCTTGCATTCCAAATTCCAGGACCAAAACTACAGCATGGACTCTGATGATACCCCCCACACACCCCAAGTGAATACCATGTCCTCAAAGGTGTCACCACTCATCATTTGGGACATGGTGAAGCTGGTTTTCAATGCCAAGGAAAGCTGTAGGGCCAAATGGCATTACAGCCGAATGGATAGTATTCTTGTTAGGATATTTATTTCATGTCCAAAAAGCTGGAGGATCTGTAGTTGATGAGGATTCTGTTTTCCTGAGACAGGGTGCCTGGTTTTTGGACTAGTGGAGAGCTTCATCTCATCACAGATATCCAGCTCCTCTGCTGTAAGTATTTCACATGCACCCATCTTCTCTCCTGTTTAACTCCCACAACTAGAACTACCTCCCTGAAAGCCAAGCTCCCTCTGTCCCAATATCTGCAGATCTCACAAATATCTACTCCCTGTTGAGGTCTCCACTCTCAATATCTAAGGGTGATGATCAGGAGCAAGTAATTTATTGGATAAGTTATCAGCCGAGTTACTGACAACAGGCAGGTATTAAATCCATCACAACTGCAGATTAAAATGCCATACTTCAAGCTAGCCTGTGCACATACCCTCAATCAGACAACAGTGAGGACAAAAGGTGAACTGAGGGTCAGCCCAACTGACAAGTGCCAACGTTTTTAATCATCTGCCTATACCAAGGGCTTTCAGAATCACTTGGATGGTGTTGGAGTTTTCTGGGTTTTACTTTTATTTTGCACATCCTTATTCTGCACCAAATTTCAGGCAGATGTTGACAAAAGCTATTCAGCTGAATTGGCCATTGAAGGACAAATCTTTAGGGACAGATT
The DNA here is from genome assembly GCF_000710305.1 of Buceros rhinoceros silvestris. Taxonomy (NCBI): domain Eukaryota; kingdom Metazoa; phylum Chordata; class Aves; order Bucerotiformes; family Bucerotidae; genus Buceros; species Buceros rhinoceros. The sequence goes on along the minus strand of NW_010433252.1, from coordinate 10,850 downwards.
TTCCCATATCAGCCAGAGGAGCAGAAAATCATTTTCTTTTCAAATATCCATATTCCCTTCTCACCCACCATCAATCCTGACATATATACCTGTGTTCAACTCTCCCTCAAAGCTTTGGTTTCGTAATTGATACCTACACTTATTTTCTCCTGCTGTTTTTTGTATAGGTGTTACTAAAAGCAAGGCCAGTGAAGTGCATTTTCCATTTCAAAAGTGAAGTATGGTTCTCTAGTCTAAGAAACTGTGAAGCACTAAACATTTCAAACATAATTGCTGAGTTTTTTCCTATCAAGCAACTCAAAGAAAAAGCCCAACTCTCTAGTGTTGTTACTGATGTATTTTTTACGCTTTAAAAGTTTTAAAGTGTTATTCAATGCTCTTACAAAAACATAACACAAAAAAAGCCACATATTTTTTAATCAGTTACATGTGATATAAAACAGGCAGCAGAGGATCTACCGGCAGTAAGGAGGCCTAGACTTTTCTCTTTGAAAAGAGAGCTAAAAGGTTTCCCTCTGCTTTTTCCTTATAATATCTAATACCCAACTACAGGCTGGAGAGGTACATCCAATCTAACCCGGCAGTACCTTCGAATTGTTCAAGGTAGTTTCTTTGCAAAGCTTAAGCTGCACAACTCTTAAACCAGCACCTCCAATTAAACCTTCCAGACCTTGGGCCAGCCTCAGGCCAGCCTCTGAGTTGTGCAACCCAGACTGTCTTGTATCACTTCCCTCCCTTTTCTTCTCCAAACACAAAGCATCCCTGTATTCAATTGTCACTAATAATGTTTGTAGACACCCAGCAGATGGGGAAGACCACACAACTTCCCACATTCAACAACCATACCTGGGGCCACATTAGAAAACATTACCCATAATCAAGTGAAAATACAGGGAAAAAAAATTGCAAACTTGATATCAAGAGCCAAATGTTGTAGTTATTTGCAAAATAATTAATAACAAAAAGGAAGTCACCACACTCAGTCGCATTAATTTCTATAAACTCTATTTGATTCAAAATTGCTCTAACAAACACCAAAATAATTTAAGCATTAAAGGGCTGTTGAAACCTTGAATTGTCATTTTACTATTACACTTCCACTGGCAAAAAATGCAGTGCTGACTACCTGTATTAGAAAGAAATTTGATTTTTCCTCTGTTACTTTTACAGCTCTTCCACTCAAAGACTGAAGGCATCACTTCTTTCCTGGTCCACTCTCTGCAGCAGGTCGATTTCTGTCTCTGCTCCATCTCAGAACTCTTCTGTCTGCACGCGAGGATCTTTTTCCTGGTGTTGCTTGTGAACCAGCATTAGCAATATCATCTCAGCACTAGAATGTTTGAGGTAACAGTGCTGCCATACACGATACGAAGGGAAAGCTGCTCAATTTAAGCATTTTGGGACAGCTGGAAGACCAGGCATATCTTGCAGAAAATCTATTATGTATTCAGCACATGAACAGGTCACTATGACAAAGTTTTCAAACTGCCAATAATTACTGCATGTCTCTGTGAGCGATACTGCAGATTCCCCCAAGTTTAAAGAGGATATAAAAAACTGCATGGCTTCTATTACCTTTGCTAGCATTCATTCTCAGGATGTGCATAATTACTTACTATTGACAGGCACACACTTAGAAATCTCTGACAATTTAACCCAGATCAAACACTGCCCTTCCACCTGAAACAGCATTTATTGCCAGGGAAAATGCTGTAAAAATCTCAGTCCAAAAACACTAGTCAAACTTGTAGCAAAAAACTTGTTAGTGCAACAGAAAGCAATCAGGCTGTTTACTGTTCACCTACTAAATCCTGTTTTCCCTTCACCCACACTGCACTTGCTTAAGTCATCATTTTCCTGACTATATTTAAAAAGCATTTTTTGCCACCAGCTCGCCAGTGCTGCGTAAATTAGCATGCATGGCAAAATTTCCTTGTCTGTTGCAAGACTCCTTAAAGAATTAAACCATGCCAGTCATTAGCGAACTTTGATTACTATTTTAAATAACAGGTCAGATGATTACAGAACCCATTCAGTATCAAAGGGATTAATTGCTGCTTTAACTGCCAACACATGCTAGCTGAGCAACACAGAAAGTGACACGGGTTGTGGCATTTGATGCTAATGAGCAACGACACTTAGCAGTTTGAGAGCACCAAGGCTTGGCAACATGCTTATTATATGAAAAAGAAAACTGCAGAAGTCTCTTTGGGGGTACGGG
>NW_010433252.1:0-8579 GCF_000710305.1 Buceros rhinoceros silvestris | reverse complement strand
AAAAACGGTGGGATTGTGTTTGGGGGGAGGGGGGGGTGGGGGTGGAGATGGGGACAGACAAGACACACAGATAAAAGGTAAAAACGGAAAAATTAAAACCTGAGCTCTATCTAAGGGTAGAACTGTATTTGGCCTCACAGACAAGCCACATTGTGACAGTCATCAAGTACGATGCTCAAAATTAGAACATTTCTTATAGAAGATTTAAAATTTAGAAGTCTGGCTTTGTTTCAAATTCTAAACGAAACTGTATGATCTTTACTAAAATTTCATATTTATCCTTAATTAGAATTGATCAAAACCTTTGTTTGGACAAAACTCAAGATTTCAGTTCAACTTCCAAAAACAAGGTTTAGGAGAAAAATCAGACTTTCATGTTGAAAGCATCCAACTACTAAAAAAATTGAGGTGAGGATATTTCAAAACGAGAATTGGCAAATGAAACACTGAAAAGTGTTTTGTTTTCAGCCTTCCACTGAAAAATGTTTACATCCAAGTTCTTTCTGAACTATCTCTAAAATTAACCCACTGGGCTGCAGCACACTCTGCACGAGTATTTTGTTGCAGTACATGTATACATACCACACACCCACTCGACGCTCAGGACTAATGGTTCACCTCCCCTTTCTAGCAGGGCTCCTCTTGCCATGGAGCACGAAGCTTAGCTCAAGATCTAAGAGTCCCTAAGCCTTCAGATGCTGCATCTCTGCATTCAGAGAGATGTGCAACTGCTCTGTACAAAAAGTCACTGCAAGATAAATGTGGCCATAGGACCCTGGCAAGGGGGCCAAAGGTGCTGGTAGCAGGACCAAATCTGGGGCATATTGTCCTCGGCTGGCTCACCTGTTCATTGCTCAGCCTCAGCATGCTTTGTTTGGAAGAGGCTGCCCTGGGAAGTGGTGGCATCCCCATCCCCGGAGATATTTAAAAGACATGTAGATGTGGTGCTGAGGGACATGGTTTAATGGTGACTTGGCAGGGCTGGGTTAAGTTAACCTGATGATCTTAAAGGTCTCTCCCAGCCTAAACGGTTCTATGATTCTATGTTTGCCATTCTGCCTTAGTGGGAGCAAGTACGCTTTCCCTGACCTTTACCTCCCACAGTTCTCAGAAAGCCTGAAAAATTAATATTCAGACGACTTCTAAGGCTTCATTCTGCATAGCGGTGAAGAAGGAAAGCCAGCAGAGAAACAAAGAACCTCTGGCCTCAACATAAGTGGCACAGGAGGGCAGGAGTAAACAGAGTGCCTAACCTCCTGAATAGCAACAGAAAACCCAAGTCACCTACCCTTAATGACTTACTGTCCCAAAACACCTCTGACATTATTCAACAGGCAGCATTAGGAGGTGGAACGAAAGGACTAAAGAGCACCTGTGCACCTACAGATTCTCTCCAGTTACATGATGGGGCACGAAAGCTCCAAAACAAGCTGTACTGGACTTTTTTAGATCCTCCCTCAGACCAGGTCTTCATGACCCAGTAATAAAGCCGCATCAAGTATTGACTACTTTTCCTGTTTCCTTAGATGGTTTTTAACATATCATGATTCATACCATCACTTAAGTGTTTTTAGCCATTGCAGGGAAACTGCCGTCAGACAGTTCTCTGCTAAAGGTCACTCTTCCAGCTCTAGGAGTTAGGATTCAACACAGCCCGCTCGGCTGGGGTGGAGTCCAGCACAGTTTACTTTCTCCTGGTGGCGGGCATCATTAAGATTCAGCTCCTGCCCTACCTTTACAAACAAATCACTGCTATAGGAAGGGCCAGACAGGTTCAAATTGCAGATTGCCTGCATGCATGGAGTTGGAATGCTCTTAGGAGCGCTGGGCTGCAGCCCCTGAAGCTGATACAGGACCTTGTCTGTCAAAGGGTGTCTTGACATACTGACCTAAAGACTCAAGCATCCTGAAGAACACAGTGTTTAAGAACACTAACACTACAAAAGTGCATGCATATAAATTTATTGAACAACAACAACCACAATAAAAGATAGTTTGCTGAAATAAACAGCATATTTAACCCTGCTCTGGGTTTGAGGCCAATGCCCAGTATGATTTACTGCTCCTGTCCACTAATTCCATGACTAAACACAGAAGGCTGAGCAAAATTCATTCAGTAAAAACTTTTTTTTTTTAAGAAATAGACTTTAAAAATAAACCCTCTGAAACGCTCTAGCACTCTTTTGCTATTACAACTTAGTATAAAACTCTTGCCATTCTGAAACACAAAGGGCAAAATCCCTGCTCCCAGATCATAACTGAAATGTGTATGGCTGAAAATACAAATCACAAATGTGATATTTTTACCAGGGGATTAAGCTAGTGAGTGATTTCTTCACACTTCCTTGCAGCACAACTCCTCCATCCTGGCCCATAATGACTGAGGATAGCCATCACTGTGACTGCAAACTGCAGAAAAATTAAAAGCTTGCCACTCAGTGATATCTTCTTGAATCTCACCTCTGTCCTGTGGTCTTAAGAGCAACAACTCCTCAAAATAAGTCTCAGGGTAGCCCCCTCTTTAATTGCTGCATAGATAAATTTCAGTAGGTCTAAGGCTGATGTACAGGAGGAAAATTATCTCAAAGCAAGCCTGAAGCACAGGAAATGAGTGAATTTAAGTTTTCAAAGCAAAATGAGATCTTTGACCCAGACTTTAACTGATTCATGAAACAAGCTGATCTGCTGGCTTGTAATCTGAAATTCTGTATATCACAGGCTGTTGCATTTTACAACATTCTCCTAGCACTCTGCAGTGCCATGCCTGTAGCTACCTAGAGCGCCTTTCACAGATACTCTGTTCAGCTACAGAGAGGGGAAGAAAACCAATCCCTTCCGTCATTGACCACAATGGCTTATTACCTACGTATGGCTCATCACCTATTAAAACGGGTGCCTAATCTGCAGTTTCAGTTTGGTTTCAGTGTCTAGCCTTACTTCCCTTTTCTGTTTTGGATTTTGTCTTCTCAAAGATGCTCCAACACTAAAGAACATACCTCAGGTTTTGTTTTAAAGAGATTAAGATACTGAAACGTTGAAAGCATTTTTACAAGCCTCTCATGGCTGAGGGTTCTCTGTCCTTTCTCCAGTTTTTCAATATACTTTTTGAAACAGCCAAAATTGCAAAAGACGTACGATCATCAAATTACTTTCTTGCTCCTGCTAATATTTCAAGGGTCAAATAAACCTTTTTAGCTGAACATTTAACGAGAGACTAGAGTAAAGCTGCCAGTCAATGCCTGAGTCACTGCTTTTCAAGATACAGCCCCCTTCTGCAGGCCAGCACACACTTTTTCTTGAAAACAGAGCCTAACGAGTTACAAAGCAATTCAGACCACACTGCCTCATCTACTTCATGATTTAACCTTCTGCCAGTCTTCCAGTAACATGCAAAATTTATGGGAAATTCTTATGTCCTTTCTGATCATGAAAAAACTTACCAGGTAGCAGTATTTTCACACTTGTCACCTAAAGAAGCGCACCCTTGACATCCTTGCCTTCTGGGGATGCTCCACGACAAGTTAATTGTCACATCACTTATTCTTGGAAACTGCAGCAGTGTTACTGATGCACACTGTTAGCTCCAAAAGAAACACTATGAGTTTCACATGTCCATGCTATAAAACTAATATACAAGTGTTCTTAAATACCTCTTCTCTCTACTGTCACAAGATTCCTGGTGGTGCAGATGAGCTCTAACGTATGCATGTCAGCAAACGATTCTTGAAGAATCAAAGGGAAAAACTTAAAGCCAAGCCTGGCCAGCAGCCATCTCAGTGACTTCTGAAGTCTCTCTCTGCGCTGACATTCAAGAGTTCTCCAAGTTCTTCTGTTCACCTGGAGCTCCTTAGATAACAAATGCTGACATATGACCCCAAACCCCTAAAAACTCTCTGCCAGTGGGCAACCTGTTTCATACAGTGTCATGGTTTGAACCCAGCTGGCAACTAAGCACCACACAGCTGCTTGCTCCCTCCTCTCTACCTTCTGGAGATGGAGGGAGAGAGAGAGAAAAAAGATGAAGTAAAGCTGGTAGGTTAAGATAAGAAGAGTTTACTTGAACAACACAGAGAGAGAAAACAGTAGTAATAATAAAGCAAGTAACATACAACACACTGCTGCTCCCAGGCCAAGTCAAGCTCCTGCTTGAAACTGCTCGCCCTCTGCAGCCCCCCCTTACATATATTGGGCATGACACCAGTATAGTACTGAATATCCCATTGGCTGGTTTGATCTGGCTATCCTGGCTGTGGAAATTAACTCTATCCAAGCCAAACACAGGACATATGGTTTGTCTGCTTTAGCCAAGACAAAGTACTTGATATTAAACAAGTTGAAGAACTAGTGAGTTTAGAAATTTGTTATAGCTGTAGGCTGCAATGTGCTATTTGATCACATCAGCAGTTTTCGGGCCATCAAGTGTAGAAAAGTGACAGGAAGACAAGTCTTAGCTCTGAAAATAGGCTGTGTCCATGTTTCCTCTCAATTAACAATGCTAATAGCATATAAACACATTCTTCATCTTGCAACTGTGGTAACTAGCATCAAGTAACTGCCACAGAAACATTGATTAGAATGAATTTATGAGCATACAAACACATTCTCTCTCCTCTGCAGGAACAACTGTCCATCAGCTGATTGTTCCAATGCAGAGAACTACCCAAGCTGCCATGACCACAGACCACTTTGAAGGAAAAAAATCAGCCCTGATATGCTGGATATTTCTAATGGAACCATCTAACAAATACCACATCCCTCTACCTTTTTGTTTTCTTCACACATAACTGACATAAAACAGAGCTAAAATCTAATTAAATTTCTAAAACCAGGTCACCTCTAAAACTCCCACATACTTTCTACAAGATTGTAAAGGAGTTCTCATATGGATCTGGATCTAGTCCAACCTGAAATACATTTTGGTGCCCTAAAGCCCACAGAATCTCAAAAGGACAAATTATTCATCAATGTCCCCTACTGAAAAGCACTCTGCAATGTTGCTAGCACAAAATGGCTGTTTGCTATGAGTTGGCAAAATTATTTATTTGGTACACATACATATAGCCTCCAAAGCACTGCAGAATTTCTGACAAAGTGGCATACAAATGTGAGGATTATGCAGATAAATCACGGATGCAGGAGTTGATTTTACTGTACTTCCACTATGTGTGTATATATATATATGATTTACAACTAGTTTCAGATGAAGTTTTGCAATATTTTAACATTAAAAGCCCTTGTTTTATAAAGTTGATTACCACTTCCAAATACCTATCTTCCTACCCGTGTATTGACTAATACATGAAGCTAGGATAAGACAATATACATTTTGCTTCACAGTTATTGAGAAACTCCTAACCATGATTAGATTAGCTCAGTTCAACCTAGACCAAAATGATTTCTGGGATGTTCCTACAGCACATTCCATCTAATACATCTGCATTATTTATGGCATTTACACAAGGAGAATTGAAGGCTTTTATAAACTAAGACACGAATCAATACAAGCTCTTAGCAGATGGGGCCTCAGTAGGGTTCCACAGCAAGCAAACTCTTTCGACTGATTAACTGGTAACACAGAAGGAAAGGTTTGCTTAGATAGTCAAGAAATTAGAGGCACCCTCAGCACCCAAACCCTTCTATGAGTACTGTACCTTTGTACAAGTACTAAGCAGTCAGGGCTAGGTTTGCATGCAACAAACGGCTTCACAACATCAGACTGGAAGCAATACAATAGCTCTGTTTCATTTTCATCCCCAAGCTAAGATTAAAGAGGCTGTAATACAGATGGCTTTCCCTGTCAGAGGCACCGTGAACTGGGGAAGAAACGGATTGAAGTCAAATTCAGTTTGGCACTTTGTCAAGTCAGCAGCATATTCTGAAGCAGCCACTCCTCAGCCTCCGCTGTGTCAGTGCTTGTTGTAGGCAGCACAGATAGAGGGGCCTGCAAGACCAGCACTGTGCAGAAGAACCAGCTGGAGCCACAAAGCCTTAGTTCCTAAGTGAGGGAAAAACCCTTCCCACCTCCATATAGATAAAGCCCACAGCTAAGCCAACACAGAAGGTTGCAAGGGACCTTAAGGATCATCTAGTTCCAATCCCCCAGCCATGGGCAGGGACACCTTCCACTAGACCAGGTTAGTCAAAGCTCCGTCCAACCCGGCCTTGAACATTTCCAAGGTCAGGGCATCCACAAGCTCTCTGGGCAACATGTTCCAGTGTCTCGCCACCCTCAAAGTAAAGAATTTTTCCTAGTATCTAATCTCCATTCACCCTCTGAGTTTAAAACCATTATCCCTTGTCCTGTCACTACAATCCCTGATAAAGAGCCCCTCTCCATCTTTCCTGCAGGTACCCTTTAGGTACTGGAAGGCTACAGTAAGGTCTTCCTGGAGCCTTCTCTTCTCCAGGCTGAATAACCCCAACTCTCTCAGCCTGTCCTCATAGGGGAGGTGCTCCAGCACTCCAACATGGGACAGCAGATGACAATAAGATATATGGCTTCACATCTGTCTGTTTTCAGATAATGTTCTTTTAATTCAGCCTTGGATAGTCTTCATAGATAAATGCTCTTCACAAAGAACACATCATTATTGAGGCACTTACAGCAGAGATCTCCCACCCTCATCCATTTGTTTTTCTAACCTAACTCGTGCACTGAAAATTGATGATGGGGGATTTTTTTTTTTTAATTTAGTGAAATCAAAGTTTTTCTTCAGAGATTTTGGCAAAAGAACCTTTTAAACTATTTATAGAGCAGTGCATGGGGATCTGCAGTAGCCAAAAGGAAAAAGGAATGATGATAAATTATCCAGAATGAACTTCCTTTAGAACAGTAACCTGCAATGGAAAAAAGATTATGTCCCTGTTCAATTCCTTGCTCTACAAAGGCTCAGTAAAAGGATTTGTCCCCTTAACTAAATATAAACACCTAGGGCCATTAATTGTTGGTTTTTTTTTTTTAATTTAGTGAAATCAAAGTTTTTCTTCAGAGATTTTGGCAAAAGAACCTTTTAAACTATTTATAGAGCAGTGCATGGGGATCTGCAGTAGCCAAAAGGAAAAAGGAATGATGATAAATTATCCAGAATGAACTTCCTTTAGAACAGTAACCTGCAATGGAAAAAAGATTATGTCCCTGTTCAATTCCTTGCTCTACAAAGGCTCAGTAAAAGGATTTGTCCCCTTAACTAAATATAAACACCTAGGGCCATTAATTGTTGGTTTTTTTTTTAGAATGAACTTCCTTTAGAACAGTAACCTGCAATGGAAAAAAGATTATGTCCCTGTTCAATTCCTTGCTCTACAAAGGCTCAGTAAAAGGATTTGTCCCCTTAACTAAATATAAACACCTAGGGCCATTAATTTTTGGTTTTTTTTTTTTTTTTTTTAAATCGAAGAAGTCACAAAAGGTCCCCCCAACTCAGTCTTTTTTTAGCTGACAAACAAGAAGACCTTTCTTCCCAAACATCATATTTGAATCACTGCTGGCAAGAAAGAAAAACTAAAAGACAAAAAAAATCCTGTTAGTCTTAATTAAAATCATGGCTTGCTCAGTTGGCACTGGTTTTACTTTCATGAGATTTACGAGTTCGTGATCCTGACAGCTCTCCATAAGTTCTTTCTGGAGAAAAAAGGAATAGTGAAGATAATGACTGAAATTATAAAGTAAAATCATGAAGGAAGAAATATCTTCCATGGTTAATCATTCTACTCTTCTCTCCACCAGTGCTCCAGAAAATTACATACTTTTCTGCTACTGCCAGAAAAAAGCAAAAGGCTGCTAGACAGAAGACCAGACCATAGGAAAGTATAGTTGTCTTCCTTAGGCATTCCTCTCCTAAATTAGTAAGGACAGTATCTCCTGTGCACACACAAGCAGCAGCAGAAAGCCACAGAAAGACTTGGAGGCCTTCTCTTCTGTGTGCAAAGCTGATGTGGGTCAAAATACAGTTAAGAGATACCTTCATATAACAATGAACCCTTACAGACCCCTAACAGGAGATATCGGCCTTCTTGACTGGCAAGAAGTGCCAGATTTAACAAACCACATGTATAACCTAGATGGGTGCTTGTAAGTAAAACGTAATCCTTCGATCCTGAAAGCAGTGGGATGAGCATGCTGGCACGTTGCCTTACCCTTGGTAAAGGCTTTGAAGCAAATGGCCGATTCCTGGGAATGTGCTGACAGATAAAATTTATGTAAACATTAATAATTGCCATACTGAGTCAGGCAGCAAAGGCCAGCTCAGTGTTGCAGCTTCGAAAGCGTCTAGAACTGGGAGCTCAGGTAACGGTATAAAAGTAGACAACAATTTATACTGTCACAGAGTTCTTACTTCCAGCCACACAAAATATAAGATGGGATGGTCGCCCAGATGGTGGCAGAAGCTGCATCCCTGGAAACACTCACGGTCAGGTTGGATGTGGCTCTGAACAATCTGATCTAGTTGAAGATGTCCCGGCTCACTGCGGGGGGTTGGACTAGATCACCTTTGAAGGTCCCTCCCAACACAAATTTTTCTATTATTCTATGAACATTACAATCCCAGGCTTAGTACTGCAAAAGGATAAGGGTTATC
>NW_010433251.1:55039-58553 GCF_000710305.1 Buceros rhinoceros silvestris | reverse complement strand
CTGGCCGGATGATGATTCTGTGATTCTGTGAATATTTTAAAGTACTTTTTGCCTCCTGTTTCTTTTGCACTTCTCTTGGTCTTAGTAGTGCAGAAACAGGAGTATTTACAAATGCCTTTTTTTTTTAAAGAATTTGTCCAATCCTACAAGATCCCAGTAATCATAAATGCAAAGTTTAAGTCTGATAATGGCTTTAAAATCTTAAGCCGAAGAGTCTAAGAAACATTTTTCATTTCATTAACCAGTTTTGCTCATTCTTGAAGCAAAGAACTTTCATACACAGCAGTTTAAAGTTCTGAGATGTTTATATGATCAAAATATCTGAATAGCCTCAGTGCAAATTCTGTATTTTTTGTTTGCTACTCTAACAAATCACCTCTGCGGTAACAATATCCGACAGGAATTCCAACCAGCTCAAGCATGTTCTCCACTTCCTGAGAACATGTGTCTGTTCTCAGGCTGCCGATTTTTCCAAGGGTATCTGTATTTGATCTTGTGAAACACTTTTGTCTCATATGAGGCTAAAAGCATTGATATATAGTTTCTAAGTAAACACCTAGACCACTTCTTTTAATAATGGGGTTATGCTAACCATGGCCCAGTCTTTGTAGATCTTGCTTGTACTAAGCAAAATTGTAAAAATATCTCCTCAGGCTTCTCTAATTTCTAACCCTCCTTTCCTTATCAGCTTTGGACAAATATTATTTGGCTTGATGCCTTGTCAACAATATCATCGCTTGCCTCCTTAATAATCTTTCCTAGGGTGTTTAGTGTATTCTTTAATTTTTTGTTTTGTTTTGGTTTTGTTTTGCTATTTTGGCTTTCTCAATTTTTGCAGTTAGAGCAGCATTTACAGTCCAATCATTCTGCACCTTTGCTATTCCCTCAGGTTTGCTTTTAAACTTCAGACTGCCCACACCACCAAAGCCAACCACATTACTATAGTTTGTAAAAGAATCTTGATAAATGGAGAATTCTCAAAGAAAATTGATTCCAGCAGTGAGTTCAGATAAACTACAGCAGTTAAAAGTGACATACATTACACTGAAACAAATTTTGGTTTGATGAAACAGATAGATACTTTTTTTTTTTACTTGATTGCTATTCTTATAGGGATTGAGGTTGTGACTGGAATTATCTGTACAAGTTTAACAAATCATTTTCCCACTAAATCATTTACTGAGGATGTCACTGTCTCTAAATGTATGACAGGACCAAGTACCGGTTCTGTGCTTTCCCTCACTTTTGCAAGCAGCTGCTTTTTCAACCTGTCAGTTTTCAGAGTCTAATACTTTATATCTGATATTGCTCCAGTCTGCAGAAGCGCTTGTTGTCTGTTTACTATGACTCTCTACTGATAAGGTGACCTAGAGTGAGGACAGAAATAAACGTGTTTAGAGAGATCAAAAAAATTCCATTAATTATTATTCTATAGTTTTCACAATGGAAGAACCTAAATATCAATTACAGCAAGAAACTATTCCCATTCTGTTTTCTTCTGTGCATACAAAGATATAGACAAGACAGACAAGACCTGGTAATTTACAACCTGCCATCAGAGAACAGACAGATGAGGCAAACATACTGAGTTATAAATATGTCATCTGTTTCCAAGAAATCTCAAACCTCTAATTGGAGTCAAAAGGCTGAATTTATACGAGTTTTTAACCAGCAAAGGGATGAGAGAGGACACTAACCACTGCTTTTTAATCAAATTGAGACAACAATTTTGCTTAAGAGATATCATGTTGACACTAGTACTGTTATGCTGGAATACAAAAGGACTGATTCAGCTGTAGTTGGAAAACGTAAAGAATAATATATAAAGAAAATAGAAATGGATTATTTCTTCAGTGTCTCAGCCATGCTGCACTCTCTTGTGTGGTACATTGAATCACTACAGCTGGAAAAACTGTAAATGTTGTTTTTTGCAAATGTATCTCAGCTAATGGTTCTCAAAAGTATTTGTTGAGGTGTGTAGGCATCAAATATTAAAACCTGGCTGGCTGGTGGCTGTTCTGTTTTGAGCAAATGGATTGCTCACACACATTGCCTCAGATGACGTACAGCACTATTTCGCACAGTCCCACTGGGGATGAAACAGCCTCCAGGCCTCTGAAGATCGTCCCAGCAAGGGACAGAGACTTACAGCCTCTGCTGGGAAAAAGAAACAAAGAGCCAGAAACCTACAGCAATTTAAATCCCACATGAATTTCCACTCAAGCGACGGCAGCTGTCCTGTTCAGTGCGCTGAGCACAGTCACAGACCTCCAGGTGATGGTGTTTATCAGCAGGCATTTATAAGCAGCTATAGGTGCTACCTTGCTCAGAGGTTTGTGTGCTCTCAGCACACAAGGGGCTATCCAGCCACGTTGACCAAAACATTGTACAGACAGTCCTTAAAACAAGTAATCTTTCCTGAGATCAGCAAGCATTGCAAAGCTGGGCCATAGCATTATTGCTTGGTGAGTTATGATTAAAACAAAACATGCAATAATCCCACATGTACTGTTTAATCCTGTTGCAGAGACTGAAAAATGAGGAGTAATGTGATAAAGTTTTATCCTTTTAAACCACCATCCTTTAAATAAAGATTTCTAAGTCTATCCTAACGAGACTTCTGTGTTATTTTATTCCTGTCTTTCTTAGAGCTTTTAACTATTCATTTTAAACCAAACTGACACAGCAATGGTGGCCTAGCAGTTTCTGTAATTTCCTATGGAGACTGCGCCATTTCTTCCTCCTCTGGAGAGCTGATATTTACAGCCCACAACTTCAGCCGAGTGGCAGTTTCCAAATGAGAATACAGGAAAGCTTGTATCAGGTAAAATCAAACTCCTCCCCATACTCTGTTTTTCTGTAGAAGAACCCCTACACATCAGCTGAAGGCTAAGACAAAGGGTAAAAGCAGGCCTAGAATGTAGGGATGATTTCCATGAATATTGGTCAAGAAATTCTTCATTTATTCAGAGGCAATGTCTTTTATTAAATAACTATAAATTTTCTCCCAATATTTTCCCAACAATGTATTTTAATAATTTGAACTTTTAATAATTCCGGAGTTCCAGGCTAAATATAATCTCATTTTCACATCTTCTTGAGCAGGAAACTGAAAGACGGTGAACAATCATTCCATGCTGTATGCCACTCGTGATTCGAATGGACTATATATTCCTTCATTTATCTCTTGCTTAGTAGTAGAGTGTCAACAATTGGCTGAGGTGAGCCAGGTCTGATGACGATAATACCCTTCCCTATTCCAGCAGAGATAGGGGAAGGGAGAAAAGAATTAGTGAGACCTCTAAAATGCTTTTTGGAAAACTGAAACAAACTTTAATAACACTACAAACAGAGAAATATTAAATACAAAGGAAAACCAGTGAGATATTGAGGGTTTGGGGAAAGCGAGGGTTAACCCACAGTCAGTGGCAAAAGCGAAACCTGATCCTGCGGCAGTGATCAGAGGTGGCAGTGGCCACGTGGGTCTGCCGCGTGACTGGGACAGAGGAAACCC
>NW_010433251.1:40541-54797 GCF_000710305.1 Buceros rhinoceros silvestris | reverse complement strand
TGGTGCTGCCGCGTGACTGGAACAGAGAAACCCGCGCCGTTACGAATTACCTGGCAGCGCGAGACAGAGTAGAATGGGCACAATCCTACCAGTCTCTAGCGTGGGTTGAGGCAAAAGCAAACAGCTCTCAGGCGCGTGAGGGGTCTGGTCCCTCACAGTGCGTGGCTCGGCAGGAAGAAAGGCTCCAGCGGACAGTGGCGAGGGGGGTTTTCCCGGCTCAGCGGCAGTGGCACTGCTTTTCGCAGCGAGAGCGGCTGTCCACTGGCGCAGCGACAGCGAAACGCAGCATGGGGGCAGGCACTGAGCAGGCAGGCAGGAGAGCAGAGCCGAGACAAAACCAGGCAAGTCCGTGGGGGGAGTTGCTGCTCAGAGGCGCACGGCAGGATCACTGTAGCTGGGTAGCGTGGCTGAGCCAGCCCGGTCCGTGGGGGAGATGTTGCCCTCGGCCCCGTCTGGTGCGGAAGAGTGGGGGGGACCGGTCACGTGGCTGCTTCTTAAAGTGCCAGCACCCGGAAAACAGAAACGGAAAGAAACCCACCAGAACTTTTAACCAATTGATGTCATGTTTATATGTACATGGCAGGGAATACCTGATTGGTCAGTTTGCAACAAAGCTTCCAAAACAGGGGAAGTTTTGGCTAAACCAGGACATAGAGGGTTCGTCTTCATTTATTGTATAGAAACTGTTCCAAACTTTTAACATTTCTTCTTGCACTCCTTTCCTTGACCTTCTCCTCTCTTTCCTCTGCTATTGTATTCTCTTTGTAATGGAGGCAACATAAATATAGCCAGAAATCAAGATTTAAGAGCCTCTGTCTTCTTTTCTGATCCCCTCTCAGTCTTCTTCAGGCTAAACAGCCCCAAGTCTCTCAGCCTTTCCTCCTAAGAAAGATGCTCCAGTCCCCTCATCATGTTTGTAGCTCTCCATTGGACTCTCTCCAGTAGTTCCTTGTCTCTCTTGAACTGGGCAGCCCAGAACTGGACACAGCGCTCCAGACGTGGCCGCACTAGGGCAGACTAGAGGGGGACGAGAACCTCTCTCAGCCTGCTGGCCACACTCTTCTTAATGCACCCCAGGAGACCACTGGCCTTCTTGGCCACAAGGGCACGCTGCTGGCTCATGGATAACTCGTTGTCCACCAGGATTCCTGGATAGTTCTCCCCAGAGCTGCTTTCCAGTAGGTCAGCTCCTAACCTGTATGGATGCATTGGGTTATTTCTCCCCAGGTGCAAAACTGTACACTTGCCCTTGCCGAATTCGGTTTTGTTCCCCTTTATGCAACTCGCCAGCCTTCTGGTGTGTCAGCCACTCTCCTCCAGTTTTATCTGCACTTCCTAGCACTGACTTAAATCCGAGGTAACTGTACTGGCTTAATTGGGGTGGGTATAGGTTCGGAGCTATGTAGCACTGGCTGAGTTCCTTCAGCAAAACTTTTTATGTGACAAAACCAACAAATCGTTAACTAGTTTTGATAAAGCTTGTTAGAACAGTAGAAGATTTCTTCCTTACACAGCTGCTGCTAAGAATATTTCATTTGACTCTGAAATAAATATTACGGTGTGAAACAAAGCTGTAAAACAAATTGGTGGGAAATCTTCAATTTGGCCCTGTATTTGCAAATGCATTCCTCTCTTCAGATATATGTGTGCAAACCTATTTGACATGGATGTGCTAAAGCTTGCTGTCATTTTTACCAATTAGTTTTGACTAATTCAGCTGATGCACTAAGAGTTTTTCCACACATATCTAAGATCAGAATTTGGCAGAGCATTAATACTGTATCTTAAAGAGATAAGATATTATATAACATTTGTCGTATGGTGTACTGCAGAAAAAACATTTCCTCTGAGACCAAAATGAAGTTGCTACAGCATCATTTCCAAATAGAAATGGGGAATATTTGACTGCAGTACCCAGCTTTTGCTTAACATGCACTGTGGGAAGGAATTGTTTATGGTAAGAACAGAGCATGGCAAAGTAGCTGCCTTACACAGCTGCCATGTAAAGTTAATTTTAAGTCTCCATAGATGGCACCTCCACTTCAGCTGAGAATTTGTACTTACTGGCACTGACTTTGATGGCTACTGTGCTGCCAGCACCTTTGAGAGCAATTCTGCATTCCTGAGAATGAATCATTTGGAAACCTTATGGTAAACAGCCATTTCTACCCAACAAGAAAACCATCATTTGAAATGTCAACATTAGCCTCTCCAAGGAAAAGTCATCAGAACTGGACCATTACATGAAAAACTACTAACATAATTTACTCACAAAGTTTATAAGTTAACATAAGCACAGGCGTCTTAGGGCAAATTTGCTCTTGCTTAGAATGGTCTAATTTAGGCTATAAGCCACTTGAAGAAACTTGAATCCTGTTGTAAATATGTGCAACAACAGAAGATGCTCCAAGGCCTGGAAACGGCTGGCAGAAGAGGCAAGGGTTGGGAAGATTGCACTATCTCAGTGCAGCAGTACTTCGTGAAACGTGAAAGCAAACCCCCATGTGGCTTTAATATGTGGTAGCATATTAACGTATGATCACCTGTTCGTATGTTTTAATTTCTGTGAAATACCAAAACAAACAGCTGATTGGTTTTTATTTTTGAGACTTGAAATCATCACCTGTTCATATCTTGAACCCAGGGCACTAGTTGCAGCAGCTGCAATGCAGCATACGCTCTCATGCACACACATGTTGTTCCCTTAAATAACTCACCAATCAGCGGCAAATTATAATATTCAAACATGCAGTATAAGGCAGTCAGCTGACAAACTGGACATCTGGATTTTATATTAACATTGACAGAGTGCACTTCACAAATGTTTTGCTTTATATATGTGAAATGAAAAAGCAAATACATGATAAATCATTAAAATATATTTATACTACAGTGAAGCCACAGAGGTATGATCTAATTCAGGGTTTATGTTGCCGTCTATGTGAACAAGGCATTGGGTTTACCCTCTTGGGAGTCCCACCTACGAAGCCTGCAGGAAAATGAACTTGAGATGGTGCAAGAAACTTGCCTGTGCCAATGAGGCACGATGAACTGCTGGTGCTGAAAGGAGGTGGGACCCATGAAATAAGGAAACTGGGAATGATTATATTGGCAGGGAATTTTGTTTATTCAGCGTTTGCCACTAACAGGAGTACTGTTTTCTTGTTAAAGTTTCTCCATGTAGACTGCATGATAGGTAACCATGATGAGGACATGAGGAGTGAGGGATGGCTTTCGGTGGCAGATTTCAAGTTGCAGTTGACATAGCAGCCTTTCCAGTGATTCAAGTTTGGGCATGGAAAGAGGCTACTGGCTGAATAATCGTAGATCAGATTATAGGTTCCTCTCCAACTTTCAAACCCTCTGTCTCCCCCAAAGGAGCCACAAGATTCAAGGAGGTAAGAGAGTATGTCACTCTGTAACTACTCTTGCTCTCTTTTTCTTTCACAAGATGTAATTTCACCACCTTCATGTTTCTTTGCTTCCCAAAGCAGAGATTTCCAAAGTTGGACTTTCAGTTGTCATGACCTTGGGCACTTGGGTTCCTCACTCCTTCAAGCTGCTGGGTTTCCCAGCTCCCGTTAGATCCAGCCCCCGCTACACTGACATAAAATCCTACATTTTTGACTATATGTCAACACTTGTAAATAAAATGGGCTAGGACCCATCCTGTGTGTCCCTGAACAGTAAGGGCAAGAAGTCAATACTCTGCCCAAAAGATGTGAGTTCCCTTGAAACTGAAAGAGTCTCAGCTGGTGAGAAATTGAGGGAAAGTGTTCATATTCCTTTGATCCAGCATCGCTCCATCTGGTGCTTGGCCTCTGAAGGCATTTATGCCTATTTTCCCAGTATATTTTCTTGATAGTTGTTCACAAATAGACAGAGCAACTGAGGAATCTTTTGAGCGATATGAACAAATAAGACCCCAGAATACTTAAATCATGTTTGTTTTGTTACTCTGAAATGCCTTTACTGACATTTATGGGGAAATAACTTTTCTTTTTCCAGAGTGTTCTGCGGTGTCCTGGTAGCTTCGGCTTCACTGAACATTTTCCAGGACTCAGGACTCAGACTGGGTCAAAATAATAAAGTTAGTATTTCATGCAGTATTTTTTAGGACATGAAATAGAATGGATCTGCAAAAAATACAGAATTATAAAGCCACTTAACATAATTTTTAAGCATAATAAATGAAACTGCGAATCAAACACCACAAAAAAGTCCTGTCAGACACTGTCATATGACTTGGATTTACATTCACAAGAGAAGGCTGTGACCAGATTGTGTTTTGGAGATATTTGACAACAATCAGATGAATGTCTGAGAAAATGAAAATAAGATGCAAAAATTCAACCTCATTTTGTTATGTTTAGAGGAATTACTTTTGAAATTGTGACTTTTTTTGTTTAAACACATTTGCTGGAACATTATTCAATTAAAAATCAATGGACCATAAATTTGCTAAATATGATTTTGAACTCCAATGAAAAAGAAATACTTAATATTGATTTTAAAATTGTAATTAATTTATGCTAAAAATAATTTTAAAAACCAATGCCAAAATTATATCTAAATATTACTGTACTTCCTAGACTGTGAGTTCAGCCAAAGCTGATCTGTAGAAGTTTGTTTTGATTCACAATTCTATCTAATTTAAAAAGTTTTGATTCTATTACTAGTGCTTCTGCTCAGTCATCTTTTATTTCATGTGTACCCTATTGTCTTGCAAAAGAAAAAGATTAAGAATAGGAAAACCTTCCCTTGCCCAATGATCTGATACATTACATCAACCTTACATCAACTCCAATCATTTTACTCATTGGGGTATCCCCCCATCACTCACCCTGGACTCGTGACAAGTTACCACAACATTGTGACAGCTTGTCACGACAGCTTAAAGGGATGAATCTACAAATAGAAAGGCTCGGGACTGCAATGTTTGATTCATAGGCGTTCTGCTGGGGTCTTCACAGTGAGAAACAATTGATGAAGTTTTTGAAAACCACTGTGTTGGGCACTAGTGTGTGTCTATATGCACAAGGTAGTACCACAGGCCCTTGGAGGTGAACATAACGGAGTAATTAATGCAGCTATGCTAGTTTCTATATCCCAGCTAACTCATTCAGGGCCAGCTCTATAGCTATATGCAATTGTAGATATGGAGATTTGGCTTGTTGTCTAGCTGACAGCTCACTGAAGTGCCACACATTAGTAAGAATTCGATAGTGAAAGTATTGATATCAATATCAATGTAATCTGAATAGGTTGCCTGCATTTATTCTTTGAGAACAAGACAGAACACCAAAAAAACTCTGCTGTTAGTTTGGTGGATACAGACCAGTAATGCTGACATTTAATTTTTCTACAGTGCAAAGTTTCTTATCATGAAGGTGAAATAAGAAAGATGCAAATGATTTCTTAATTTGTGGTTAATTCTATGAGAACAGATTCAGACAAAGATGGGGAAAATTCAGAAAATTTCACATTGATTTTTGGGAAAACGTTTCATTTTTTCATTTTCAAGCATTTGCATCTTGAGAATGTCAATTTCAAAGATAAATAACAAAACACTTTTGTTTTCAGCTCAAACAAATTATTTTCCATTCTGTACAATACATTTCTGTGTTTCTTTTTTTCACTGAAGAAACAAACAAAAAAGAGATTTTTATGTGTGTTTTTTTAAAGTACTCTCCTTTAAATTTTTCTCTTACATAGATAAAAGGGAAAAATTTTGCGTACATATATAGTAAATGTAAACAGGCATGTTTACATGTTTGTCCACGCAGTGTCTCAAACGTGGGGTTTTGTTAAGTTGCCAGTACTAGTATTTGACACAGAAATTTGCTCCCTATGATCAGTCTAATTCTGCAAGAGAGTGAGTAACCTTTGTGTTGTGATGACAGCATTGATCCACTTGACAAGTCTTTACATAGACACTAGACAATGTCCTTGAGCATGGTAAATTGCTGAATGACAAACAAAAATTTGGGGGTGTAGACCTCAAATTTGGTTTGCTGTTTCCCAGTGAATATTTAGCAGGCGAAGAGTGCATCTAATTGCTCCTATTTCAAGGCTTTATAAAGGAATTTTTAGTCAATGTATTCTGGTTTACAGAAATAACTCTTTCCAAGAATAATCTCTGAGGGCTCTGTGAAACAGCAAACAGTTCCTAAGCTCTCTGAGCTGAAGCCAAGGAAAGGCCACAAGTGATACAGAGACTGGTTCTCTACACAGACAGATGATTTGGCAAGAAGACTGAAGAACACCTCTCTTGGATTTCATTTCCTTTAAATCTCTCTCAGCACTGAAGCTGTGAAAGTTGTAGGCAGGCTGGTATAAGTAAAAGCATTTAAAATTATCTCTTTCTTGCCATGCAGCCACCATATAAAACACGAAAATTGCTTGAAATGGTTGAGGCAACCACTACTTTGGTGACAAAACCTTTTTAATTCAATGTCGCAATGTGTCTTTGTTACATTTGCTGGTAGGAAACTGGTCTCATAATTATTTTTGTACTTGAAGCCTTCTCTTTTTTTCACATAGGGGAATATTCCTTTAACTGGAAGGCATATGGTCCATGATGTTCTTTGTGTTTATTTTTTCCTTGTTGTTGCTTGTTCTGTGTACATCCTTAAACAGCTTTCTGGCTGACCTACATGCCTGTTGGCTGACATCAGCTGGGAGAGTTGAAGTGGCTTGAGAATACCCTCATCTTAGGACCAATGTTTAACTGACACAAGATCCAAATAATTTTTGGACACTCAAGTACAGATTGACAAATTTATGTGAATAAATTTAGAAGAACCAACTTGTACCTTTACTAAAAATGTAGAGAGAATCTAACAAGAATGATTTACAGTGTCACTAGAAATGTTCACATCTTTTTAATTAAATTATATAATCAGTATGATTACTATAATGTACTATAACATCACCTCCAGATCTTTCATGTACTGATTTCTTTCCCACGTAAAGCTGTAATGGAGTAAATAGTGAACCAACATGTCACTCATGTTAAATTCAACACAAGCAAAGGATTGACACTGACTAAGCCACAGGTTCAAACATTCTGGAAATATTTCCAGTTTTGAAGGGCTTGTAAGATTTATAAAAATACATTAATTTTAAAAGCCCTAAAATAAGAACTAATTGTTTAGAAAAAATACATTGCAGTAGCTGGAAAGAACTTGGAATGTAGAGGCAATCATGAAGAACCTCATCTGGGGGGACTGTGTCTGCACGATGCGGGTGCTGGGGCAGCTCCGCTGACATCACTGTAGTTACACTAATGTAAAAGGACAGCTTACATCTGCGATCCAGCCAAATATGAAAAATAAAGACTATAAAGCATCCTTCTAAAGGATGCAAAACCAACTGGATAGTCCCAATACCAATACGCTTTAACAGCTGCAGCATGTAAAACTGCATGCAGGTTTGTTGGGGTAATGTGCACCTCACAGCCATTTTTGAAGTCACACGTTGATAACTTTAAGACAATTTCTAAAATACATCACACAAAATCTGTCCTAGTTCTCAGTGACTTGCAAATCAGGTTATTATTACTCCTCTGATAAAAGCGAAACAATTTTCTACTGCTGTTATGTAGTGTAAAATCAACCCTTAGCAAGGATGTGGTTCTCAAAGGCTACTCAGCCTTACACGAGGACACATTACCATATGTCCTGGTTTTGCTGTGACAGAACCACAGGCCTGCCATGGTCTGCAGGCCATTCTTTAGCAGTTTGGAGCCAGCCAGGGCAGCTGCCCCGAGCTGGCTCACAGTATGTCCCAGACCATAAAAGCCATGTTCATTATAAAGGAGGACGTTTGATGAGGAAAGGGAGGCTTCTTCCTTGAGCTCCTTCTGACTCTGTTCTTATTCTTTCTTCTGCTCATGAGGATTACTTTTCTGTTTATTGCAACCACTGTACATTTGCTGGGCAGAGTATAACTTTATATACTCTATATTGGCATTTGGTATTAGTTTGGCTGTTTCATCAAATCTTTTCCTGATCCTCCTTCTTGGCTGGGGAGGGGGCATTGGGTGATAGAGCACCTGTTATAGCTTACCCCCAAATATGGGTTAAATGTAGACACCATAGAAAAACTAACCCTCAGTAAAATGTCTAGTTTAAGATCATCCGAAAAAGATTCCTAGAATGACAAACATTTCTTATTTTCTCTTAATGACACTCTATGACTGCATCAGAAAAGCATTGATTCTATTGCTTAAACAAAGGCTCCTGGTGTCATTTAAGATGTCCTAGGGTAGCTGAATGAGGTATCACATATGAACAGGAGACTGTATTGTTCCGGAGCAGCAGCTGAAGGCCAGGTGGTTTATGTGAATTATTGCCTCCATTTAGGCAGCTGAAAGAGGCCAAATACTAATATCTCTGATAATATTAGGACATCAGAGAACAGAAAATATCTGTGAAATGAACATATTCTGTGAATATCCCTAGCTCTGAAATGAAGGCCGAAATTCATCCTAGCATTAGTACTTTAAATTCAGATGAAGTTGAAAATAACTTAGGGGAAAATACAGAAATTTTAACATCACATAGATAGAAGTCAAAAGTTCTGGGAAATTATTTTATTAAATCCAAAAACAGATGGATATAAACATCTCAAATTCAGTAAACTCTTGGGAACAATCTTTAGAAACAAATCAATAGGACAGTAGATAAATAGTCGACGATTCTAAATTTTTTTGATCTTGTGTAACCTACTTTGGAGATATTTAGCTGTCAAAGTACTGAAAAATATTGCAGTAGACTCATGACAGTAATAAGATTATTATATTTCAGGATTTGAAAGAAATGCTTGCTACTATCTCCCACTGGCTTCAGGATTGCATCCTGTCCTCTCTGATTCAATGCCAGCAATGATAATTCATTCCTTCAGCACGTTCCATTTCGGCTACAGCAGTGCAATCAGCCCTGGGAAAGTTGCAGCTGGTGCAGATGCAGGAGCAGTTCACTTCCTCAGACTCATCAGCCACAAAACCCCTTGCTTTGCACTTGCAGCCCACACACTATCTAAACTGGTCTCTAGAGGTGAACTCTGTCTTCTCATCAATTAAATAAAATTCCATGGGACTGTGTGATGCCTGCTTGGGACGCTCGGTTAAGGCCATATTGTTGGTGGGATGAACTCAGGCCTAAGTGAGTCTGTGTATTCGACACTGTTTCACTTTGTGAGAGGCACACTTCAATCCCTTCCTATACTTTCTTCCTTGAATAGCAAATTACTGTATTAAAATTCATTTTAATGTAATTCGTTTGGGAAGCCAAAGTAAAATAAATGGGTTTTGTATCAAAATGAAATACACTAAGCCTTGTTTCACTTCTTATGAAATGGAGGAAGTTCCTGGGTATGGACATACATACAGTTACTGGATTTGTTGGTTTATCCCAATAACCAAATGTCCGTCTTTAACATATTATGCAAAAATTACCTAACATCTTATTACTAATTCTTACGGGTGTCCCTTAAATACTGCTAGGCCTTTGGGTTACGCTATAAATAAAAATTACATCTATTTGTGAAGTTTTATAGGACTTCAATTGAAACCCCTCAGTAATATATAAATGGAGTTTTACGTATATTTATAATATAGAGGCCAGAAGCTAGACATAGACTGTGATTTTTCAAAAAAATACTGGATTTATATACATACATACATATATATATATTTCACCATGATGAACGTGTGTTAGGGAACAGTTGTTATTTTTAGATTTGCATGCAAAAAGCAAAACTTGTGAAACATATGGAATTGCATATAGGATTAATGAATCTGGGAGTGATCAGCAGTACTGAAAAAATGGACTTTCTAAACATGTCTAAGCTTGAACATTTTGGTACTATACATTAATATTTTCTTTCCACCATGTTTAATCAACTACATTTTGTTGAAGGGTCCATATGAAAATAAACTGGCAGCATAGCTCTGCTGTGGTAGCTGGTTGTGCCTGCTTGCTCCCTTCCATACAGTGTGTACATTCTATTTTAAAAGAATTCCCTCTTGTTTTCCGGAGCTATGCTGTGTTGCGTCCTACAGCCAGATTCGCCTCAGTGCATAGACTGTTGCACCCTCAACCATGAGAAACAAATAATGTCTAGAGGTCATGGACCCCTCAGGAGGGTCTGCCTTATGATTGCACTCTTGAAGATAATCTGATTGAACCCACTTCATAAAATTTCCAGGTTCACTTCTCATATTGATCTTGGAGCTTCTGAACTGGACTTCTTTCAGACAAAACAGAGCCAGGACTTCTCCAGCTCCAGATGGATTGGCCTTGGACTATGGACCCTGGTTTACACTGATCTAGCCTTTGTCCTCCTTAAGTGCAGGTAATGTGCGTCTCCAGAAATATTGCTCTATTTATGAATAACCATTGCTATTAGTTTGCTCTGTTTGCTAACAGAGAGATATCCAGCATCTGAGGAAAACTGACACTCTGTTGGCTTGATCTTCAGTATTGTTTTAGGGAATATTTTGTAAATACTTTGCAATAGTTGGAAAGAGATTATAAGTAGAAAGCTTTTATTTTCTTATTGCCTTTGTCTATCACCTAGTTTCTGCTTTGAAAATGCTTTAATACAAAGAAAACTTGAAAAAGAACCGGGGAAGTAGACTGTACTTTGTGAAGGCACTGATAACAAAAAAGATCCAATTGACATCAGAATACATAAATTTTTTAAATCTCAAAGACTCAAAAAAGTATGAAAGAAGCAGATATATTGAAAGGTATGCATTAAAAATTCAGATGGAGGAACAAGGAGAAAAAAGAAGGAGAGGGGAGAGAGACAGAATCTCATCACAATAGCCATACCAGCTAAAATCTTGATAACAAAATATGTAAAATATTTCTAAACCGCACTGCAGCCTACACATTAGCCACAGGGTAATAAAGACCTCACGTAAGCAAAGGCATTATTGAACATCTAGTCTTTTTAGACAAGATGAGTTCCATATAGTCCCAAAGTTCAGAGAGGAACAATTACATTTATTGTGAATATATTGCCAAGGACAGACAAGGTTCAATTGTACTGAATGGTTCCTGAAGTAATGAAATATCATTCGCTAAGGCTTCCAGCTGGCATCTATTCTTTCACTCTCTCATTTAGTCCCTTATGTTTATTTTCTAATTGTACTCATGATAGCAGAATTACTGAACCCGCCTGTGCAGCCACAGAATGTTTTTTTTCTATGAAAAAAGTGTTTGAAAATCATTAACTGGTCTGTAAGCAAGTGATTCAAATTATCCAGGTCAGTCCTTATTTCACATTTATAGATGTCCTTCCTCTAATTTGAATTTTTGAGGGTAGTTTCAGCTTCTGAAATTCAATGTCCAGGAGGAGGAGGTGAACTGTTTTACCAGAAGATTTTATTAGTAGGTAACAGTATTCAAGATTTCATTTGAAAATTGTGCCTGGCTGTATTCCGGGAAAGTGTAGTGGAATTACTGTGAGCATTTATTACATTTAGACCCTCAAACTACCTGGGTGTTAAGGTCCAGCCCTCTGCTGTCACGGGCATCCTCATCAGCTAATCCACTGCTAAAACTTAACAACAGTAGAGCACTGTAACTATATGTACAATAGAGGAGTTACACCATTGTGCAGTCAAATCCTCCTGCCTTCAAAACTGGCACTGTCTTCATTCTCTGTTGGTAAATACAGTTGAACAGCAGCCCATCACAAAGGATCTTACTAGTTAGAGGGCTGCAAACAAACCTTTGAAGTATGCAGGAAAGACAAGAATAAAGGAATCCAGCAGGGTCTGAAAATAAGGGTAGATTCTGTGCGAGATCAAGGGGTGTCATTTTCAGGTGTTCACATGCAAGCATTTCCATAAGACTGATGACTGCTGGAGATCAATGGGGACTGAGCAAATAGAGTTGATCCGTATCTAAGGATCAAGCGAAGTCCTTAGACCCTGGGGAAGTCAAGGCACTTGGAAGCAGAAAGCCACTGGCTGATCGGCCAAGTACCTCTCTAGGAACAGCTGACTTTATTGACTAGATATCCACAGACCACAATTCTGAGCTACACAGCAGATGCACAGCTACCTACCTATACATAAATTCTTTATCTGGATTTGCTTCGCTCTGTAAGAAGCATTTTAGTTGCCTAAAGCAAAGGTACAACCTGTCAGTTTTGTGTGGAGAACAGCCTGAGTAACTGAACCGAGGCCTGAGAGCAAGAATACTCGTTCTGCTTTGGGGATGGGGGTGGGGTAGGGAGGATTTATTTTAGGATTTTATTTCTGTGAAGATTTCTACATTGCTTTAGTAGAGGATGTCTGCAGCAGCAGGTGGACCTGTTTTTTGCAGTACGGTACAGAAAATTACACTATTACATTCCTTTTATAACTTCATTATTATTTTAAAAATCCTATGCCTCAAAAGCACCTTCAGCATTTGCTCCTGCTATTTTGTGTGTTTTGCTTTCATAATTCTATACAGCTGCTGTGTGGTTTCGTACAACAGCACTGACATTACCTGGTTTGCGGTATCCCATGTTGCTGCAGCACAGAGCACTGAGTTACATTCAGACATTTATCTTCCCATTTTGCCTAGGGCTAGCAGCTTTATGTTTTAACGAAAAATTATATTGTTCAGAAACGGCTGGCTTAAGATTTCCTGGAGTTTTTACAAATTTGGTATTAAAAAATTGTTGGATAAAATCCAGAAACATTCCAGCAAGCAGATAAGGACCTTACTGCTGAGTGTCCCAGCCTGCAGAGGGCATGTCCTAGTGGGCCTGGGTCCGGGGATAGACACTAAGCATTTGGTAGACAGATTTTTTTATTGCCTTTTCCTTTCAATTATTCCTTTTTTCCCTTAGCATTTGTTAAATTGATGCAGATTTCGTTAGACAGCTGAAGTCTTGTTTTTCTGTTGGATTTAAGGACACCTGTTTCTACTCTGGCAAGTACTGCTTATACTCCGTGACACCCTTACGTTGTCAGATTGGTAGAAATATACAACGTTACAGAGGAAAATGAGAGTTCCAAACTTACATTTAATGGTATTTTCTTATTTGTTTTGATGTGGTGTGTGAACCAGCATTTCTGTGTCTGGCAATTAGGGCTCTCAGACAGAGATGTCATGCTCATAATACTGTAATTCTTGGCTTTTTTCCCCCCTAGTTCTAAATCCTTTACCTCCCTGAAAATAACATTTTCCAGAAGTGGAAAACTAGTCATCTTAGCTACTTAAGAAACAGAAAAACTCTCCAGATGCTACTGTCATGAAAAAGATTAAGTGAATTTAGCATTAAGTATTTTTTTAAAAGTGTCAAGATCGTGTCAGTATTTAACAATAAACTTTCACTGCTTGAAACTCTGAATTCTAACATAACAATGCAGTCATTGTAACTGCTAGACTGTGATTTTACATTATAAAAGATATTTTTTTCTTACTGAGTCTGAATTGATAATGGATAATTTTAATTTAAAATAAATGGAGAATCAATTTAGTTTATGCAGTTTTTTCGTTATATAGAAAACAAGAAAGAAAGACAAAGATGTGGAGGTAAGAGAATCTATTTGTAAAATTGTATCTATTTTAAGAATATTAGAATCTATTTTGATGGTTTTTCTGACTGTTACGGATGTAACTGGAGTGCACTTGATTTCTAAATTCTACTTACATTTCTAATTGAACACATTTCTGTCAGAAAATCTGTTTTGGAATAGGAATATATCAGTTCCACTGGACTACAAAGGAGTCTTGAAAATCTTTTGAAGGATTATAGATGGGTTCCCAAATTTTCCAAGGTCAGAGCTGTGGAGGCTGAAGTTGCGAGGTTTCTCCAGGCTGCCCTATTCTGTTGCAGCCCTGCAGCTGGAGAGTTTACGGAGCTCCAGCAAGATATTTTTGAAAACTTCAGTTCCAATATTTCTGGAGTGCAATGATTTAAGATGTCTTCCCAAAGGAGATGTTACATATCTACTCATGTTTTGTATGGATGGATAGGTCTACCTCTTCCATGCTAAAGCACTCTTTTCTCATACTAAACACTCCCTACACATGAGAAATTTAAGTTCTTAAACAAGTCTTGCAAATACCCTAACATTTTTTTTAGTCCTGGGGAAATTCCTCATCTAAGTGAAGATGACGTGTCCTTTCTTTCAAAGTCATAACTCTGAAAACATAAAGGGTGCTTTAACTTACCTCTCTCTTCAGTCACCATTTCAGGTGTCCTGAGATTAAGAGGAGAGGAGAGGAGAGGAGAGGAGAG
>NW_010433251.1:29877-40351 GCF_000710305.1 Buceros rhinoceros silvestris | reverse complement strand
GGAGAGGAGAGGAGAGGAGAGGAGAGGAGAGGAGAGGAGAGGAGAGGAAGGAAAGAAGGAAGGAAGGAGGGAAGGAAGGAAGGAAAGGAAGGAAGGAAGAAAGAAAGAAAGGAAGAAAGAAATGAAGGAAGAAAGAAGGGAAGAAAGAAAGGAAGAAAGGAAGAAAGGAAGAAAGGAAGAAAGGAAGAAAGAAAGGAAGAAAGAAAGGAAGAAAGAAAAGAAAGAAAGAAAGGAAGAAAGAAAGGAAGAAAGAAAAGAAAGAAAGAAAGGAAGAAAGAAAAGAAAGAAAGAAAGAAAGGAAGAAAGAAAGGAAGGAAGAAAAGAAAGAGGGGAGTGAGTTTCAATGTCTGTCTTGGGAGAGAGGAAAACTGATAGGCTGAAGGGAAGCTCTGGTAGTGTTACTTGTTTGCCAGATGGCTACCTCTTCTTCCTCCTAATTATAATGACTGAAGGTCTCTGAAAAAAAATGTGATTTCTCCATTTTGCTGACAGAAAACCTACTTATGTCATTCATATTTTTTCCTCTCCAGATCTCTGTCTGTTTAAATGAAACAGAAATTTGGCTTATAAGTGGTAAGAAACTCTTTACTATTATATGGTTAATTAGTTCAATCCAACTAAAAGGAAAATATTATTGCAAGTGATTTCCTTTTTTTTTAAAATTCAGAAGTGGAATTTTAGACATCATTACCTTGTATTAATTCCATTTAATTTCAGGTACAAGAGGCACAAAAGTTAGAGGCGAGAAACTCTTGTGTTTAGACAATGAGTAGAGGAGGGAAACCAAGAAAAGCACCTCTGGAGAGGGACAGAGCCACTGGGAGGAAACGGCTCTCCAGCATCATCTAGCTGTGTCCGTTCACTCATTGTATTGCAGATCTAAGGGACAAAGGTCCTAGCCCACATGGTCTGTAAAGCATTCATCTGTGTGCTCATCAATCACTTAATACTCTGCTCTACTTTCCTTGCTATTGAGTAAACCCAAAGGTATAGTATTTTTGGTTTAACAAGGTTGGACCCCACCTGCCCACCCAAGCTAAACATATATTAAATTAAAAAAATATATATTTTGGTCAATTTTTAAAATTTAAAATGTAAATTATAACATTATGTAGTTGGTCTGTTTTATGGGTGACTAAGTGATGTTTATAAAGATTTTATTACTCAGTAATGTCTTTATTCAAAGCATGAACAATTACTAGGTCCCTGTTTCCAAAGCATATTTAAGCATACCTGGGGAATTAAAGGCATTGGCAGATAGAAAATTCTTTATGAAAATCATTGATCATCCGGGTTGACTTATCTACGTCCAAAGATGGTGATTAGGAGACACTTTGTTAGGCATCCAAAGTTCTATCATAAATCTGTTCATTTCTTTTTCTCTCGTTTCTTACTGCTTATCTACTATGAATTATGTCCAAAATTTTCAAGGATGTCCAGTGTTTAGATCAGCAGGACTTGACTTGCAGACTTCCTGAATGCTTCTATGGAAGTCAATTCAGCTACAGAAGACAGGAAACTTGCTTCAACCAGTGCCCTTTGCTATATGCTTCACTCCAGAAACCTTACACGCATGGAACCTGGGAGACTGGTGCTTAGGCCACTGTGCAGAATTCCTTTGCTCCTATGTGAAAATCACTGTTTGTGCGGTTTCTGTTCAAATGGGAATATATATTTTTACATGTCTACTTTTCTAACTGAAGAATAAAAATTAATTGTGACCCTTTTGGGGGGAAAAAAAGACTATACTTACCTGTTTTGGTGTGGTTTGGTTTTTAAGATACAGGCTAGGAGTTTCCTATTTCTTCTTTTTTTCTTCTTGGCCAAAGTAACTTTCTTGCTAGCCAGTGGAGCCTTAGGGTGAGGGTCTTTGAACCACAGTTGGTCTGAGTGATAAACTGACTTTCAAATCTTAACAGGAATTACATGCCAAAAAAAATCTAACGAAATATTCACACTATTGTCAGCGTTATGGAGTTCAGCAGTATACAGAGGCCTTAGTCTACAACTGCACTACGTTATTCTTGATAATGTATCTAATTAAAATGAGGGTTATATTTTACCCAAAAAACTTTCTGAAGTTAACAGGCAGCACAGAAAGTACATGAAAATATCTTTATTGATGATGTTTATTGGTGGACAGCTAGGCCATGGATAGATTGAACAACTTAATATCACAGAGGTAGTTTCTGACACCTTCTGGGGCTGAGCACTGATCACTTAGACCTGAGCTGGAAAAGAATAAGCCTGGTTTCCAGAAACTACTGCAGATTAAAATACAAAATCATAACATCTTGTCACTGTTCTGTGTTATATAAAATTAAGTTTAGCTTACAAGTGTTCTGTTATTAACATTCTGTTATTAAGAACATTCCAAGTCTCTGACCATATACATTTTTCCCAAGTACCATCAGCTTTGAAGGACAGGCATGCATGACACAGATCCTCAACTTACTGTACACAGTTTCCTGTAGAAATACTACATATTGCCTAATGTTCAGTATTTCTGAAGTCAGTAGGATTATTATCATTGTTTTATGGAATATCAGAAGACCCATCATATTGTGGTCATCTGAAATGCATGCTAAGCAGAATAGGTATTTATTGCTGTGCATAACTATTTGCAGGTGTGAACTCCAAGGAAGGACAGAACACCAAGATCTGCAGAGAGACAGGGTTATTAAAAAAAAAAAGGCAAAACAAAATTAAGAAAAACATATACCCCAAGACTCAATGATAGAATCACTATTACTAGTTCATGTTCTCTTACATAAAGTCCTGAAATTATGTTGGATAAAATACTAAAAACAAATGGATGTGAACTAACTTACAGTAGAAGAAAATATTACGTATACTCCATATCTGATTTTAAAAAACATAATAGTTAGCAACTTGTTCCAGAGTAATCTCAAAAATATATATGCACATTCCTTCCAAAACACTAATCATTAGCTAGATCACAGATGATGAAAGTAGGAAAAAATACATAAAGTGTCAGTTACCTTTAGTTTCATCCCATACATAAAGGTGTCATTTTACAGTTATTATATGTTGTCGCGGTAATAAAAATATATTTATTTGTAATGAGACCTTTTTTTTTATTTATTATTTTAAAGATTTGTTCTTCTGAACTACTGTCCATAGTTCATAAGCAGCTCTAACAACTGAAGTTATTATTTCCTCTTAAGACTGTTATGATATTCAATGAATAACAAAACAGTAAATGATTTGTAAATAACAAAAATGTATCAACATAGTTTTTCTTGTGTTTTTCCGCAGAAAAATTGCAGCTGCTATATCAATTCCTTTTTTTTTCCGAACAATTGAGGGTTTACGTGCCTTAAAAATTCACTTTCTATTCAATGGCATCTTTCTTGATAATCTCTGTTATTAAGGAGAAAAGGATTATGCATAAAGGGATAGCTCTGGTAGGAGCTATTAAATGATTGTGTGTTTGAGACACTTGAAAGGCCAAACAGTTTGGATTTACTTCAGTTAACGATAAGATGAGATACGAGCTGGGTTCGCACATTGAATCAATTATACTAAGACGATAACTGGCAACAGTTGAATAAGTCTTAATTCTTTACCTAACCTAGTAAGGCTTATATAAGACTTCGGAGAATAGCTGTTGACTATCTTAAAAATTTCATCTGAAATATTTGTCAGAATTTCCTCTGAGAAGTTTGGAGGACAAAACTATCCAAGAATGTTTTTCCCACAAGGTCTAAACCCATAATATGTTCCAAATATCTTTTCCTATTAAACAAATTTCGTACCTTGACATTTGTACCTAAACATTTATTGTATTTGGCTCTTTTGCAAACCACCTCTTTCCTATTTAAAAATTCTCACAGTTATCATTTACACCTACATCCCTTCCACATATGTGAGAGAGCAACTCCTGTTCCCCAATGCATATTTTTATGCTCCAAGGTTTTTTTTAAGGACCAAATTTACTGGGCTTCTAGATATTTTGGGTGGTTCAGAGTGAAAGTAACAAAGCAGATATACTTGAATACAAGCTACTATTTATAAGGATATAAAAGAATCTCTCATCAATGAGAATTAGAAAATAGCATTTCTGACATGGGAAAGATTGAGGCCACTGGAGAACTCAGGAGCAACCTTGGATCCATGCTGGGTCATTATTGCAGTAAGAGTACAGACTCTTGAAGTACAGAGCTAGGACATCTCAATGTTTTTGGAAATACTTGGTTCTGTATTGCTTGATTATAAAGGACAAAATGTCAGTGTTAACATGCGTAAGTGAGAGAACAAAGATGCAGACTAGGCTATATTGGGAAAAATTGCTAGAGAAAGAACCAAAAGAAATGGGGCTGCCATTCCCACTGAGGATGAAATAAGGCACAACATGAAATCTGAACTCTAGGAGAAGGAAAATAATTTTTAACATTTTTATGTTTATATGGCAATAAAATTAATGATATATTACATGCTTTCATGTGAATTAAGTATTCTTTTTTGTGTTGGATTCAGGCAAGTGTCAATGACTTAATTATAAGAAATTAAAACTCAGAAAATATTGAACAACCACTGCTGAAAACTGTTTTAGTTTCTACTTGTTAAAGATAGAGAATTACTTCAGAATTTTGCTCTATCACAGAGTGAAATTACCTGCAAGCTGGCCTGTTTCCCGTTCAGAAACTTATTAGGTTCTTAGCTGCTTTCCAACCTAACTCTGGATTCTGAGTACAATCTTGTGTTTAAGTAAAATTACTAAATTATTTAGTTTTCAACAGTCAAAACCCAAAGGATTTCTCTTTCTAAGGGTGTTTTCAATAAAGTTAACAAGTAAAACTTACAGATTCTTTTGCATACAGCTGGGCACAAAAAAAAAGATCTGTTGTTTCATTCAATTAAAAAAAAAAAGAAATTGAGAGTGTTACAAATAATGAAATATAGAAATGCAATAGAAATAACTATTATGTAAAACTGGTTTTAGTTCCAGGAGAACATATGGGAGCTTATTACAAAGCTATGCCGAAAGAAAGCTCTGAAGGAACGATGCAATAATGATGTTTCATTGACTTTAAGTTAGTGTTTGCACTGCACAACCAGAAAATGTCACAGACTACTTCCTTTCATGTACTTCCCACAGCAGCAGGAGCAAAGACAAATATTTGCTGGAGAGTAGGAGAGGAAAAGTATTCCCTTTCCCTCCTTCATGTCTGGTAGCAATGTGAAGTCAGAACAGCTGAGAAAGTACAGTGCAGTGCAATTAAGAAAGAAAGACTAAATTAAGCTCAAGTCCATCACACAAGGCCAAACGGCAGGGTAGCAAAAGGTAGTGAGAGTAACAGACAACAATACCAATGCAGATGCCTCATACATCAAGAAGCAGAACTCCTTTGTGTTAAGCATGATGAAATATAAGCAATGTCCTCTACTGTTCAACATGGATACTCTGACATCTTGCCCACAACAGCAAAACTTTTGAGTTTTGAAATAAGGAAGCATCTACTCTGTAATAAGGGGGCAGGCAATTATGGTTAAGATTAAAAAGCTTTATGTAAATATCCAGTAGTATATATGAGAATTGCTAATCCATTTGGACAGGTTTATAAGAGTTGTAAAACCAAATCTGCTCTTGAGTAACCTGTAGCCAAGACGATGAGGTGAATTTCATTGCTGTTAAGTGTCTCAAAATTATTCCATTCCACTTTTGGTGAACATAAGACCAGACCATTATTTAACTAGTCTGTACAGCAGCTTTTCTCCAGTTATTTTGAAACTGAAGTCCACACTGATTCCCTTTTCTGTAGAATTCCAGATTTTCAGATTCTCCTAATGAGACACACATAACATTTCAGAGTATTTTGGGGGAGAGGGGGACAGTGTTTATTATTTTCTTCTTATTGTTTTTTTTCTTCTCCTTTTTGGCTGTTTGGTTTCATAGAGTAGAATCATAAAAACACAGAATCATTTTGTTTGCAAGAGATCTTCAAGATCATCAAGTCCAACTGTTAACCTAGCACTGCCAAGTCCACCACTGAACCACATCCGTTAGAACCACATCTCCATAACTTTTAAATACCTCCAGGGATGGTGAATCCAACACTCACTCCCCTGGGCAGCCTGTTCCAGGACTTGACTACCGTTACAGGGAAGAAATTTTTCCTAATATCCAACCTAAACTTCCCCTGGTGCAACTTGAGGCCATTTCCTCTCATCCTATCACTTGTTACTTGGGAGAAGAGACAGACCTCCACCTCACTACAACCTCCTTTCAGGTAATTGTAGAGTGTGATAAGGTCTTCCCTCAGCCTCGTTTTCTGAGGACTAAACAACCTCAGTTTTCTCAGCCACTCCTTATAGGACTTGGCCTTGTGGAACCTCATACCATTGGCCTTGGCCCATCAATCCATCTTGTCCAGATGCCTCTGTATTCTATTCAGTCACGTTGGCATCTGTCATCTTTGTAGGCATCTTTGTGCCAGCATCACATAGCTATTTATTTCTCTCTTTCCTGTTCATTCAACAACCAGCTTTGGAACTGGTCTATGGTAGTTAGCTCTGCAGGCTTAGAAGATGTATGCAATAAAGAGATATGACTGTTCGTCTCCTGGTTTACCCATTTATAACTATTTTCCTAAATGTCTGTTGAAGAATTCAATTTCCCCATTACATTGAGAATAACTCCTTGGCAATCTGCCATGGCAATTGTTTCTCTTTATTAGGAAGATACTTATAAAATAGGAATAAAAATTACAACTTGTGGAAAAGCCTGTTTGTCATTAAAAACAACATCTAGTATGTCTTGGTACTTTCATAACACAGTTGTCTCTGCAGAGTAAACATACTCTGGACCAGCTGACAGGGAATAATCCCCGTCTATACTAAATTCCATTTCCCTTCAGAACATGGCTAGCCATATCCATGGTGCTCACTGAGAATAGTTCCTGACCCGTGATGCGTCCTGAACTGTAACTGGGACTTGTTGGTTAAGGCTGTGGCTGTGCTCCAGACTACTCTTGGCCCCGGTGCCTGTCAGCAGTATCTGGCAACATCTTATTCATTAGTACAGATGCTGTCCTAAGAACTTCTTCTAGGCTGCAACATCATTTGAAACACCTTCAAAAGCAGATAAAGAGATACCATCTGCACGGTTTGCACACCAAGTGCATATTTCTGTGAATATTATTTAGAGAGAAAGGAAAGAGTAAATTAATTTCAGTTACTGGGAAAGGTCATGAAGAAAAAGGCGAGAGAGTAAAAAGATCATCTTTCTTATTTTAGCAAAACCTAAACTAGAAATGTATTTACTAATCTGAGTTAATCTGATGGCTCACATTATTTATGGAGCTTTTTGTGGTCTCAACAATTTTATTCACTTTTGTTCTGAAATAAAAGTAAGAAAATAGAACCTAATAGAGTAAACAGAGAAAATAGAAGTAAATAAGCATAAAAAATAAGAATTAACTATTCAACAACACATTTGTGCAATTTTCTTCTACCAAATTTAAGGCTTTAATGTCTGCTAAAGGTAAATGATTCAAATCTGAAGTTAAATGGTTGATTTTCAGAGGTAACAGTCAGATGATTTTCTTAAAAGAGTTCTGAAGATTAAATAACCAAAATATTTTAAAATCATAATTTTGATGCTAACAATAGGTTTCATGAACTTGCAGTGGCACTATAGTGTACTGAATGTAACACTGAACATACAAATAAATCTATATTTGCAACTGTTCATCAGAGAGGTTATGTTTGCGTATCACACCACTCAGTGGAAAATGGCTCAAGGTAGGCCAGGAGCATAACAGTGGATAACAGCTCCCTTTTTTTGTTAAGCTCTAATGATTAAGCAAAAGGAGAAACGGCTAGAGAATCTTAGGCTTTACAAGGCTTCTGGATTCTGGGAAAATAAAAGATTCACAGCTTCAATCAGTTTCTCTAAAGAGTGCACTTTGCTCACTTGCACTTTTGGAAAACCCAGGCGGAGTCTGGGCCAGCATTCAAGTGAGCCTGAATTTGAACTTGTTTATGGAGTGCTTCCAAAGTAAGCAACGGATGATGGCTTCAGGTAAGATGTTTTAGCTACTGGAGTTAAAAAGCAAAAAGAAATGCTGACAAACATGTGAAACAAAACTAGAATTACATCATGTATCCACATCCAAGAATTTCTCAGAGACTCTTCAAAGAAGTTCTGTCAAACGCCATACATCACTGAGATAGTAAACCTGCAGAAAGGCATTTGGATTACATTTCCTGGATGTGAAAGCCCAAGACGGTCTCCTCCCAGAGATCTACCAGTGGGATTTTAAATTACAAGGAACTTCTAAGCCAACACAAATAGAGTATCAACATTGGTGTAGTGCCTATAAAACATTTGAGAAGGAAAAAAAAATAAATTAAAGAGATAACAAATGTGAAAAATCAAACACATTAACTATATGACAGCAAAGGCTCTGAAATTCACTATGAAACCATGCCGATTAAGAAGGATGAAAAAGATCAAGAAGAATAAATTAAAAGCTGTAAACTACAACTTACTAAAAAAATTTAAATGTCAAGAATGCATTTATACTTTACTGACAAATGGAGATCAAGGAAATACTACTTTATTTTTAAGAGGAAAGACAACAAATCAAAACCACAATAGGTAAGAAAAACAAAGGAAAAAAGGATGCAGTGAAATTATGAATAAATAAATAAACCTGATTTAGTTTTGAAAAAATGCAAATAAATGAGCTTCATGGTAGTTTAGCTTGCCATTTTTCAACAGCATGGTGGAATTATGTCAATAGAAGCCCTTGTATATCCAATATTTCAGAATATAAAGTGCCTCTAAATAAGTATTGATATTTAATACTGCATTTCCAGACGAATCACTCTTGAGCATCTCACTGAAAGGGATGCTGCTGCTTGCCTAATAGCACTTTGAACCTCAGCTGTCTCACTCCTCTGGAGTTGCAGAAACTACAACCTGTACCTCCACATGCATTAGAGATCTCCACTGAGAGCTGCAAAATCAGAGCCTGTAGTATTATTTCCCATAAAGACAGGTGACAGAATAGAATTTCAAAGTTAAGCACATAGGAAACATTCTGCTTCTTTTTCAAGTCATGACACCAAAATGTTGGTTCATGACATTCTCTGTCAGCTCCTGTCCTACACCACAATAATTCAGTGGCAGCATGACCTTTTCTAACACTTTACAATTGCAAAACTTTTCAGCCTGACCAGAGAGCTTTGGCTGGAACTCAGTTAAAAATGGAGAGTTTATGACCTTTGGAAGAAAGGGCAGACCACTCTGGAGGACAACAGGTATGTCACAAGGTTATATAATAATGTACTAATATAAAGTATGCAAAATCATCCCAATGAACGCACAGCAGTAACAATAAAGAGGAAAGCAGTCGTCAGGAGCAGAACGGTGAGTAAGGAGGAGGAGGAGGAGGAGGAAGAGGAGGAAGAATGCTTCTGGCTGACTCAAAACTGTTAATGGCCTGCAGACCATGGCTGGCCTATGATTCTGTCCCAACGAAACCAGGACAACCTAGTCTCATCCCTGGATGTGTTTGCAGGGTTGCACGGGGCTTTGAGCAACCTGATACAATCGAAGCTGTTTCTGCCCGTGGCAGGCTGTTTGAACTAGATGATCTTTAAGGTCCTTCAAACTCAAACCATTCTATCATTCTGTGATTTGAGACCTATAGATCTCTCTGCAGACATCGTGCCACCATCACAGCTGCCTCTTCTGTGCTGCCATTTGTTTGAATACCTCTCCAAGGCCTACTAGGGAAGGAAGACATGCCAGACATCCTACAAACAGGATCTTTAATCTTTGAACAGTTATAATCAATTGCACAGTTTAGAACATAAAAATAAGATCTTATATAATCTGAAATGTAAAGAAAAATACTAACGAAAAATCTTTGCTCTGGAAGCAAAGTAGAAAAGGAAAAACATACAAATACATTGTGCATGTAAAATGGTCTCCAGTGGTTTAAAGACACACAATACAATTTTACAATCTCAAGATCTTGAAATTTAGATGTTTGACATTAGAAGATCTAGGATTTTACACTTACTTAGAACTTTATGTTTACTTTTAGAAAGGAAGTGCTCCGGGTCAGGAATTCAGTCTTCAGGAAGAGGCTTTAAGATCATGTAAATAGTCAGATACACATATTATTCTGTGCCTGTACAGTACTCACCACATTACAGTCTTAATCCTGATTCAGTCTTTAGACATTAGGATGATTCCAGACAGTTGGAAAAATAAGAGACGCAATGACAAAAAAAATTCTGATAAAAGCCTCTAAGGATGTGTAACTAGTTACACTAGCTACAGCATGAGCAATCTCAAGAACCATTGAATCACTTTCTTGTATTTCAGATTATACAGACAGTGTCTCTGCTTTGCATCTAGGACAGCTGAAGCATGACAAAGAGGAACACAGCATGCTTTGGTAAGAAGGAAAGTGAGCTGAATTCACTGCAGGAA
>NW_010433251.1:0-29800 GCF_000710305.1 Buceros rhinoceros silvestris | reverse complement strand
CAGGAATGCTGACAGTGATGATCGTTTCTGTTTTGGGATCTGAATTCTCTTCATGTCTTGCTGAGCATGTAGATGTAAGCAAGCATCAGTACTTGAAGGAGTGAAGAAATAGCCAGCACAAGTCTGTGTGATATCTAGGACCAAACACAAGAAGCTGACACTTCTGCCTCTCATAATTTATTTTCAGGATCAACACTTGTATAATACTGAAAATGACTGTAACTGGCAGAGAATGGTAGTTCCTATGGCAGATACATGCAGGGCTTTGTTTATAGGTCATACTGCAGCCCTGTCCTTTAAGATATGTTGACTAAACCCTGTTTGCCAGAGGCAACTTATATCCCTTCCTTCAGCACAGGTGTGAAAGCTGGTCTTCAAAATTGTCTTAGTGTATGACATTGGGTTAGGAGGTATCTGTCAGACTGTAGTGAGGGGTTTCATAACCACAAACATCACTGCAGATCTGTTTTGCACTGCTGTGCAATACTAGAAACAGGGGCATGATATCATTACGTAGTTGAAGTTTTGCTGCAAAATGTTATCTCAAAATGTGAGTCTGGAATGTATCATTGTGTTTTAATGTACAAAAATTATATCTTCTGTCACTTGAAGTGGTTTTAAACCAACTGAAAAAAAAATACTCCATTCTGAAACTGGTACTTAAGAGTGCAGAACGAGAGTGGGAGGGAGATGGTGGGAAGGGCTTTACAGTTGTATAATGAACATAAACATCCCCCATCACACAGCTTGGCACCTCTTTATCATATATGGTTGAATGCTCAACCCCTGCTCATGCGGTGGTTCGTGTAATGGCAGAGGGGGTGCAGGACATGCAGGAGAAAAGAGGGCAAGACACAAGCTGCCCCTCCACTCCTCAGGAGCAGGGCACGCCATAGGCTGGCTGAGCTCTCGCTGTGGCATGAAGATACACCCTCAAATGCAAGAACGTTCATCTCAGAGAAACCACAAATACGCCAAATCATGTTACTTCATCAACAAAATTGGTCACTAGCTGCATTTCCAACTGCATTAGCCTCATCAGCTTCTGAACACTGAGGGAAGGAAAACATCTATTTTAATTGTCTAATTTGTGTCTAGCATGTTGTGTAGATTGTAACTAGCTGATAATAGACATGCATAGCAGATGTCACGACCATGTTCTTTTGCAAACGGGAGTGTAGGTATGAAAAAGTATTTCTTTCCTAGTGTTTATATAGAAGCAGCAATAGTTGTATTAACATTCCTACACTTGATGAGAATACTTGATTTTCTTTTTAAGAAAATCTTTAGTTAAGTAGTTATGAAAGAAAAATATCAAATAGCTATAATAAAAGCCAGATGGAGTGAGGATTAGGAGGCAGGATTAAAATTAAATAGCTTCAAAAGCAGTAATGGCCACATATAAACAACATACATTAAGTCACAGGATCAGCTATATTCAGCTGTGACTTATCTGTACAAAATCATCCTAAGAGAGATGATAACCTGAACTGGATATGTGCAAAAGATTTCATGGCTGAATATTGCAATCTCATGTTTTGAATGTTTTAAATAAAATGTCTGAGGCAGATGATGTTGATTTGGCAGTAGCCACTGCGAAAAGAAAAGTAGTATGTTAGCTGATGGAAGGAATTTAGCAAACCTGAAGCCAGTTTTCTACTGAAGATTTACACACTGGAAAGAAGTGTCATTATCTGGGGAAAAGGACTGTGGGTACAAGGAAAGCTTACTGTCTGCTTTTCGGGTTTCATGGAGGTCTCCTTTCTAAGACAAGCAAAGTCTCCAATTCTGCAGACTTAAACACTTTTAATAGGTTTCCTCAAAAATGCCACATGCTCTTGTTTGCACATAACATGCAGGAGCCCTGAAGGCAATAATCAGACAGTAGATAAATACTACAGTGAGGAAAAGAAAGAATAAAATCCTAAATACAATAGAATATCCACCGCCTTTATATAGCCCCAAATCTCTCTCATGTCCGGGGTGTTCTAGGAGATGTTAATTCCCTGCCTTTCATCACTACCCTATTTGAACACCCTCTCGGGTGACTCTTTGCCCATTGCTACAAAAAATAAGAGATCCTTGTTTACTCTTTTTTTATGGAAGGAAAGTAGAGTGCTCTCACACAACTCAGAATTTCTTGTAGGAGATGATAAATGATTTCTTTGCTTCTTAAGTACTGACATTTATATGTAAATATTTTTGAGATGTTTATGTTCATTGCTGGTGCCAGATCTAGACTTTTAAAAAAAACTCTCCACTTTTCAAGCTGTCAGTCTGAGAAACATTTAGGACTTTGAGCATGTAGATAATGATAACTACCAGCACAACATGTAGTGCCAGAATATAAAATATCCCTTTACCTCTACAACAGCTATGCACACCTGTTATAAAGGGGGTTTCTTTATCTATTGATTATTCCCTACCTCTAATGGAATGTCACACAAAGCAACCTGCAACTGCTATTCAGATTTCACCAGTGTCATATCTATCATAAGTGTGGATACAGAGAAGTGGTGATGGATCCAGCTGAATGTCTTGGGATCCATCCCTTACAAGCATTTCAGCAGTAGGCTACTACCATTTTTTTTTCCATTTTCATTTCAAAAATAAGCAAGTGTTTTTAGCCTAAAAAACCACTTCCTAAGAGTACTTTATTCTTCCAGAAAGGGAATAGTTTTGTCTGACTTTGTACTTATCGGGTTAAACAAGGCATGTATCTGCATATTGCTGTAAAATTGAAATGCAAATTGTCTCTTTACATTTGTTGTGGGTAAATATATTGAACATGGTTTAGTTGGACAACAATTCAAACTTTGTTGCTAGCATAAGGTAAATCAAAAGCATTGGATTTTAGCAGCACTTAATGATTAATCATTTTAAGAGCTGGCAGGTAATTTAGCAAAGTAAAACAGTAACTTGACTACAGATTCACACTACCTTACTACAAGGTACCTTAAATCAAAATAAGATATACAAACATAAGATATACAGAAACACACACAAACAAACAGAAACACTTGGATCCAGTGTCCACTCTCAAATGCATAAAGCCAAACACCTAAATTGGTAGAGACATGGGAGAAAGAGGCCAGCCTCTAAGTCAAAATTTCCTTCTTTGACTTAGAGTAAATACTCACAATGCATCAGCATCACTCAACAGTAGATGGTTGAGGCGTGAGGAGGTGATTCTTGCCCAGGCCTTGTGTCGGCCTCACTGGCCAAAGATCCTGAGAGGTGTCTCAGCTCAGGGGAGATCTGGATGCAGTCCAGTGCAGCCAGGGAAAGCTGAAAGGGTCTCATTTTGGATCGCTATTTATACGGTCATAGATAATTGACTTTTGTCAGTTATCTTTTTCCACTTTGGCCTAATTAGAGTGAT
This sequence comes from Buceros rhinoceros silvestris, assembly GCF_000710305.1. NCBI lineage: Eukaryota > Metazoa > Chordata > Aves > Bucerotiformes > Bucerotidae > Buceros > Buceros rhinoceros. Next base: position 26,418 of record NW_010433251.1, on the reverse strand, counting down.
ATAACATTTTGGTTTGCGCATGTCCAGAATTTGCTGTATCCTGGTCATAGAATCCTTCATTTTGGCCATGACCAAGTACAAGTGTACCAGGTCATAAGAGGGTTCAGGACAATAGGGAGGCAAGTAGGAGCCAGGAGCACCAAGGGAGTGCCTCAACACTGGTCCACTACAGGAGGTAATTGTAGTTAATGTCCCCAGAGAACAGGGGAGGCAGAAGCCAGACATGTTAGGGGGGTCCTTAATGCTCTGGTATGCTGCCTTTCACAATGTGCATTTTACTTTTCCGATATTTTTTATGTGGCCCAGAGAAGGGAGTCACACCCTGTATTGAGTGGCCCATGAGTGGGTGGGGAATCACACTGCCACAACCTTGAAGTTAATTTTAGAACTAAAAATACAGAGAATTGCAAATTGAGTCCTGATTCTACTAAAACATGTTGCCTAACATAATTTTATTATCTTTTGAAGACTTCTTCTAAGTCAAATGCTGAATGACAAATATTTTCATGATTTTTTGTTGTACCAAGAATTTAAAAATCATGTATATTTTATTATTTTGAGGACCACATGTATCTTTTGGTTACAATTTCTATATTAATATCCATACCACACAGAAATTTTGTTCCTGAGTCCTGTATATCTCTTATAGACTGTAGAAAGCTTAACTTCAAAACTATGTCTAAATGTTTTTAATACATTACAATGGAAGTGCTTTTTCTATCACTAAAATCTTCCCAAATGAAAATGTATGTATGCGTGTCCATTTAGCTGTATGGATAAGAGTGAATCTATGTAACTAAAAGCAGGGAACATCTTTTCTTTTTTTTTTTTTTTTTTTTTTTTTTTTTTTTTTTTTTTTTTTTTTTTTTTTAAGATCTTCTAAAAACATCTCAAGATTTCTGACAGTTACAGAGGTTAGCCAGTTTCTGGGCAATGTCCAGTCCTGGTCTATGCTACTCCATGAGATAAGCTCACTTCTTACAACTAGACTCCAAACCCAGTATTTATGGCACAAATTAAGTCACCCTTTAAAGCTCCTCTTTTCAAATAAATTTTCAGACCTATTTTATGCTTCCAAGCAATTAAAGTTACTTTTTACAGCTATTTTCTAAAATACCTGACAGCAGATGTGCTGCTACTAGAGCTCCATCACCTGCAATTTATAAGAGAAGCAACTATCCCCAACTGAGGTGGAATAGTGACATGTCTGAGAGCTACAATCTGGAGTAAGAAGAAAGCAGAACTGAACTGCCAGGGAGTATAATGAACCAAAGCTGCTGACTTATGGAGTGCTAGACAAGAAATGAATGCAAATCTCATAACATCTTCACAAAAATCCGTCCAGAAAACAATAAAATATTGTGCTGCATAAATCCCTAGAAAATGTTAATGAATCAGGATATTCAAAATGTTTCCTTATTTAGAACAATGAGAACATTGCAGGTGAAACCTGACCAAACATATATCGTAGTTAAAGTCAGGCTTTCTGCTGATTTCAACGGACCTAGACACACTGTTCATAAGCAGAAACATGGAAATAGCCCTTTATATATGCAAACAAATATATATACATATCTATGACAATTACTCATGTGAAAGGACTGTAGACTGTAGGGAGAAAAAGAGGGAGAGGGAGACAGGGAGCCTCTGGATAACGTAAATGATCACTGATAGGCTTTTGCCTGACTTTATTAATAATCAGCTAAACAGAAGACTGGGCTAGTTTTTAATGTCAGCCACTTCCGCACAATTTCACTGATGTAAATTTTTAATGAAAAGATAGATAGACCAGAGCAACTTGTAACAGGGGCAGTAAATTGGGCTGCTGGCTTGATTTCCCCCTCTAACTGCACTTACTGCCCTGTACTGACAGTATAAGGAGCTCTGGCAACTAGCAAGGGATCCTGGACTGGGTTTCTGCACTAAAACATGAGCCCTTCCCACAGAGTCTGAGATGGAGCAGAATTTAGACGTAACCATGCATTGTTTGGGGAAACAATAAAGACATAGTCAACAACTCCAGGAGAGAAGTGGTACTCATAAATTGACAGTCTTCATATGTTCTGACCCATAAACCACTCATCAGTCTCTCTTCTTTCTACTGCACATGAAAATTCACAAGAGATGCCTTTCAGTTTAATTTTTTTTTGCAGGGTCGGGCTGATGACAGGAACATCTGGCAATTGAAAGTGACATACTTCTAACAGCTACCTAGGAGATGAGGTGCGAGAAGCACTATTACTCAACTGAGACCTAAAAAATTGACTATACATGACAGAAGAGAGAATCCTAGCTTTTAAATACATCCAGTTGTTACCTTGGAAATAAAATAACCAGCCTTAGTGGTGCCTTGATTATCATATTGGCATGCCGTCATCTCGTAATCCATTTAAGAATAAAATTGTTGATAGCTTGGTATTTAGTGTTTATCTACTGCGTATTTTAAGGTTATTGAATTACACTCGACGGCCAAACTCATCTGTAGTGTAAGTGACAAAGCGCAAACTACATTCTACTTAATCTCTGGACAGGTGTTGGAAAGAAGGCCAAATAGTGACATATTTATCAACACCTCTTGGAATTCTTTGCAAGTGATGTATTTTCCACATCAGCTAAAGCTATTTACTTCTGACATTCTATCTGTAAGAATAGAATCATCTTCAGTACCACTAAAATAGAAAGTTACTTTTTTTTTAATCACCAAGGAAGATGAATCACTGCAATGAAGGAGCAGGAGAAAATGTATGCCCTGTCAAATTAATGCATTATCAGCCAAAATAAGTACTTTTCTTATCGTGCATGTTTTCTGACCTCTCAGTGCCCTATAATTACATTGTAAATGAAAGAAAAATGCTGATATATTAAATAGAATAATATCATTTTCTCAACCACTAGTGAAAATTATGTTACTCTCTGACCAACAAACTCAATTTTAAATCGCTGGCAAGCAATCTTGAAAGTAACATTCGCATATGCAGAACATCTTACTTATTTTTCACTTTGTAAACTTTATATATCATGTTTTCTAAGGCATTTGTAGCCATCTGAAAGCCACACACATTGAAACAAAACTAGTTAAGAATTCTGCCCAGCAAAGCCCTCGATGTGCCTCAAAATCACACCTTGCCTCAGTCTACCTCCAGTATTGCCTGCCCAGGTTGGCATTCAAATATAATTAATCATGTCCCCAAACCTCAATAGACAAAAAACCCAACAACTTGAGACCTTTTAAATTTGATTTTCATCGTTTTGAAGCTTTGGATAGCACTTGGCTCACTCTTTCACAGCTTTTGACAAAAACATGGAACTTTTCTCTTTGCAAATTAAAGCTGAGAACCTCATATTTCCAAAACAGTTTGGGTAATATGTCCATCTGAAAAGCATCAAACACAAAAGCAGAGAACTGCAAAATCAAGAGCATTATCTTTATATCACCACCACATTTCATAGCACGTCTCCTTGGTACCGCTAAGCCTTCTGAGAGTTACAGTTATAACCATAGTATACCACGATACTATTTATGCAATTCATTTTGAAGTCATGAATTCTGAACTCGACTTCTGAAATTCTGACATCTTTAAACTACTCACATCTTAAAATATGTCCAGTAAAGCATACAAAAAATGTTAAGATTTACTGCGGAGTTAAGGGTCGAGGGACCGAGGTAACAACTCCTCAAATTCCTTAACGGTACCCTTTGTCTCGATAGAGACAGGAGGGGTTTAAGGCGAAAGAAGAAATTCACACCTCGGTCTGCGTTCAGGAAACTGAAACAAACTTTTAATGAACAATAAATCCACACAACTATACACTGCTATACATATGCACAAACCGAGAAAGAGGAAAAAAAACGAAGAAGAGAGGACTTAGCTAACCACAGTTCTTAACAGCCTTGTTCAAGGTCAGTGCTCTTGGCAGACACCCAGCAGCGAGGTGGGAGTGCAGGTCTTTGCAGCTACTCTCAGGCGGAGAAAGCGAAATCCTTCCCGCAGCGAGATGGGGTGGGGAGAAACCCCACGTGCAGCTAATTTAACAGCAGGAAAACTCCCTGCACAGAACAGCTGGGAGTCTGGATATTTCACCCGATTCAGACGAGACTCACGGCAGGAATAGTTCAAAGTCTGTAATCCACAGGCCCTCTGGGGCTGTAGGCCCAGTCGTTTGACAGGTCGCGCCTAGTGGGGCTTGGTCGGGCCAGCAGAGTCGCAGGAGGGCTCCCTTCGTGCAGCGTCCGGAGTCCAAGAGGAAAGGCACTCCCCGGGCTGCTGCTTTTAAAGGCTCCTGACGTAATGGTACGTTCACCTGACTCTCTTAACCAATTAAATGTGGAATTATTGTACTACGTGGAATAATTCTATTTGTCCATTTCCGAAAACAAGGAAGTTTTAACTCAAACCAGGACATGTGGCAACTTTAAATCTGCTTGAGATTTTGCATTTCCAGATCTAGCATCTCATGTAAAATTTTACTTTCTGAGGGGGCAGAATAATCCAAAAAGGTAGGAGAAAGATATTATGTCAGAATACAGTTCTGATATGGAACTTGTCATTCTTATTTGCCATTGAGAACACAACTTACCTCCAAAGCGGAACCTCGATCAAGTGGACTGTTTTCAGGAAAGACATAAAACAGGCAAAAAACCTAAAAAAAACCCCAACAACAACAACAACAACAACAAAACTTTTGAAAGAAAAATTTTTGAAGGAAAGAGAAAAACACAGAAATGAAGAAATCAGTAGTAAAAATCCAAATTTTAGCCCTTCTGTTATGACTGATAATATGCGGACTAATATGGAGATAAATGGCTAGGGTTTGTTTTTTTTTTCTTACTTTGCTGTGGCAAATTGATTTCCTTCAGCCTCAGGATGTTATTTATTTTCTTGAGCACACAGCAATACTGTCTAGACAGAAGCAGAAATAAGAAAATGTGAGGTGATTCTAGATATAATTTTTGGTGCCCTTTTCTCTCTTTTGCCTGCATAAACACAAAATTTCCATAACAGCAGAAAATTTTAAACTGAGTAAGACAAAAAGAGCTGACATGAAGGAGATCACAATGACTACACGCATTTGCTTCTATCAGGACAAACAAGGCAGAATTTTTGTTTGTTAATCTTCACTCTTGCTGTAGAGCTCTGAGCAAACTCTCATTACAGGAGAATCGAAGATAATTTATCCTGACCCTCTGTTCTAATTTAAAAGATGACTTCCACTTATTTATTTTGAAGTGCTGTTATTTTACCCTTGGGATAAGAGATGAACCAAATCCAAAGGCTCTAATTTGGGGCTTATTGACTCTTTTGCTTAGACTTTACTGGAAGTCCCTGGCACACTGAAACCAATACCGTGAAACCTTTACTATACAGAAGTGATTTTGTCAGAGGCACCAAGTAATTTGCACAGGATGATTAAAACCTGTTTAATTTGCTCATGTGAGCAAGTTTTAATTTGATATAATAGGAGTAACTGGAACAGCAATGGTTATCAAAGTGGATTAATGGGCTTTGGGGAGTCCCCGTCAACTCTAACATGGGTGGCTCATGATAACAACTTCCTGTGTGTAAAAGCATATTCCATGTCTGAGAATATGAACCAGAAACTACCAAGATAACAGCAAAAAACATATTTCAATGTCTACTAACGCTAAGAAAAATCAATGTGAAAAAAGAAAATGTATAGTTAAAAGAAGGCTGTTTTCATTTCAAATCAAACATCAGTTTAAATTGTTTACAGCTTTGCTAGCGACAGCTGTACTTTTAAGTTGATTATGTCACTTCATCCATCTCTGGCAAACAGCTCATTTGGCTTTTTGAGTTACATTTATTTCAGCTAAATAATAAAAATAAATTCTTTACTGTGATTATACAGCTTCTTTGTAACAGTCCTTCCTTCCATTTATTTCTCTATTTGTTCCATTAGGTGGCCTACCCACAATAAAAATAAAATTTCTCCTTTCAACTGATCACAAAGATCAGCATCTTTTATTAGGCCTGTTCTAGGCATGTAGAGCTTCTGAATTAAACATAGCCAGAATTAAATGTGGCAGTAAAAAAGCTCATGTTATCTACTTCCCAACCAATTTCAGTGTATTTGATTTATGATGATTCTGAGAAGTTCTTGTGTATAATCTCCTATCTGTGTACTTTAGCACAAGGAATTGATCAGTCAAGAAGGATATTAGACAACTTTTTTATTACCAGCTAAGACTAATGCTATAAACTCAGGGATTAAACAACATGCACAGACTCATGTCTGGACATTTCAGTCTTCAAGACATGTTGTTGGAGTTCATTTATAACATTCTCCTCCTGGGCTAAAAGTGTAGATTTACACACTGTCATTTTCATGAAGAAGTGGTCAAGCTGAAATATTTTCACAAGCTTTTCTGTATTATAAAGGCAGATTTCAAGAGTATCCCCAAATCAGTCCAAAACTATAAGCAATTTTCTTTCATCTCTATCAAAGCAACAACTCGTCAACAGACTAAAACATTTCCTAAAGTCATAGTTTGAATGCAAACTTATCTTAAAATTTATATTTATATACTTGCTTATTCTTCACAAAATGCAATTTTAAAACCATATCTTTATATTAGATTTTACTTACACAAGTCAATATTTTTTTTCTAAGATCATCCATGGTCCAAGTCAAAACCAAAAGCCACTGCTCTGTATCACTTTCACTCCTCGCGTTTGTTTTTTTTATTTATGCAGTTAAAGATTACTCAATTTGTTTCAGCTACCGTTGGGTACTCTGGGAGGCAAAGGGCATGCCCTGCACAGGTGGGTGCAGCTCTGTTTGCCCATGGTCAGCAGTAGCCAGATGTGACCTACCTTTCTTCTACAAACGCAGAGGTTGCAATAATGGGGCATGAAATCCAGCCCAAGTTTTCCAGCTGAGAAACTGGAAACAGAGCATCCAGTTGCCGCTGGATGGCTTCCTGGCCATAGCTGGCCTGTGTCAGGTTTGCAGAGAGCAGGGATGGTGTGAGTATAGCTGTGCTCATGTCCCCCCAGTGTTCCTTCAGAGTCCAGCCAAAGGTGCTTCCTCCACTGGGAACTTGTGTTAAAACCTACTCAATAGGCAGTAAAGACAGCAGTCTGTCAGCTCCTTTGGTTTACCTCCTTTGGGCTTTAAATTCCTGTCCTGGTTTGAGCTGAAACTTCCTGGTTTGAGCTAAAACTTCCTTGTTTTGGGAAATGGACAAATAGAATTATTCCATGCAAATACGATAATTCCGCATTTAATTGGTTAAGAGAGTCAGGTGCAATGTTACGTGTCAAGGCTTTAAAAACGCAGCAGCTCGGAGGAGGTCTCTCTCTCGGACTTCCGGACTCCATGACGGGAGCACTTCCCCAGACTGCTGGCTGCCGGAACCAGGCCTGCTTGGCCTGACCAGCCGAAAGCCTGAGTCCATGCAAATACGATAATTCCGCATTTAATTGGTTAAGAGAGTCAGGTGCAATGTTACGTGTCAAGGCTTTAAAAACGCAGCAGCTCGGAGGAGGTCTCTCTCTCGGACTTCCGGACTCCATGACGGGAGCACTTCCCCAGACTGCTGGCTGCCGGAACCAGGCCTGCTGGGCCTGACCAGCCGAAAGCCTGAGGGCCTGCACCCCACCCCGGATCGCCTGAGGACTCACAGACTTTGAGCTGTTCCTGCCGTGAGTCTGGTGTGAACAGCGGGTGAAATGCTCGAACTCCCTCCTGTTGCTTCGTGAAGGGAGTTCTCTAGCTGATCGGCTGCTCACGCAGGGTGCTCCTTCCCCGCCCCCTTTCCCTCCTTCACCGTGGACAGAACTTCACTTTCTCCGCCCGGGACCGCAGCTGCACAAAGCCCCAAGGCCAGGCATCACTCCTACCTTCACCGTTGGCTGCCTGCCCAGGATTTTGACCTTGAAAAAAGAACAGTTTGTGTAAACCTTCACTTCTTCGTTTTTTCCCTTTTTTTTCTCAGTCTGTGTATATGTATAAAGTAGTTTTATTGTTTATTAAAAGTTTGTTTCAGTTTTTCCGAATGCAGACCAAGGTGTGAGTTTCTTCCTTCCCTTTTAAAACCCTTCTGTCTCTGGCAGGACAGAAGGAATCGTTAAGGATTCAAGGAGTTATTAAAGTTTTTATTACCTCTGTCCCTCGACCCTTAACAATTCCCTAGGTTTTCCGTCCTCTTGCTGCATTTTAAGATCCTTTGGAAGAACAGCTAAAAATCTGAAATTTTTCCACAATTGGACATCATAGATACAATCACTGTCAGCCAGGGGTTATGAAACCTGATATTGTTACCGGACAGTTAGCTTGAGCTCATTAGGATAAAAAGATCCCCAAGATCTCTCACCTTTGCTGGGCCCTGGTTTCACTGCAGGGGAAATACTGGGCCTTCAGCCCATGCCAAACGTTGAATTTTTTTTTTTTTTCCCTTGAACCCCGGGAAGGTTTTTGGGTCACCTTTGCTGGGCCCTGGTTTCACTGCAGGGGAAATACTGGGCCTTCAGCCCATGCCAAACGTTGAATTTTTTTTTTTTTCCACTGAGACCCAGGAATGTTTTTGAGGATCATCAGAAAAGCTCTGTCTTCCTTTTTATCAGTCAGGGAGATTCTAGGAAGATTACTTCCTCCTGCAGTATTACCAGAATGTCATAAAAACATTATTCTTTTTTATATTAAAAGCAATGGGACATTTGCCACCGGTTTTAATGAGGACAGGATTACGGCCAAAATCCTAAGTGAAGGGTTGTTTTTTTAAAAAGAATTATTTCATACCAATGTTCTCTTGGTTGTGCTTTATTGGTCTAAACTGTATATTCTGTGTTAAGTATTTGTTTTTCACTGGATAAGGCCAAAATAATTTTGGTTGGCAGTTACTTTTAAATGAAGAAACCTTTAGAAAGCCTTCGTAAAGGAATTGTGCTAAAACCTTGGCTCTAATCAGATTTTAATATTTTAATATTTTTAAATAATATTGCGTATTTTAAAAATCTCTTTAATTGTAACATTGGATAGGAATTGCATCCTCAAATAAAACAGCTTGTTCTAAGAAACTATATTCACAGTCCACATTAAGCTAATTTTCTAATTCTGTGACAAATACTTCTGTTTGAATAAAGTAGTTTGTGTATACTGCACTATCTATCTTAGACACTTCTTCACGACCACAATCACAAGCCTGTTTAACTCATCATGAGAGTTATTTTATCTTCACTTTTGTCTTTGATTCCAACTGTGCGTATTAATCAATGTTAAAATTTATTAGGATTGCAATTGTAAAAATGTCAAAATATGCTTGAGGAACAGACCATACAGAAAACAGGATCCAAATTCCCTGCCATTTTACCAGTTAAAATGGAAAGGTAAAAAAAAAAAAAAGAAAAAAGAAATACAAATATGTATAATTATTTATCCACTTTAATTCTATCCGATGTCCTAAGAAACATCTAAGGTTACAATAATGAAGATAAGAATGAACCTGCTATCTTCCTATATATGTTCAGTTTTATTTTTAAGTTTAACAGCTCATTATGTATTATTTTTACTAGTGGTAAGTCAGGGTTTTTGACTTGATTTTATTGCTGTTTCATAGAGTGATCAGTGGGAAACAGTATTGAAACCACAGAAAAAAATTTAATCCCTCAAACTGGTACTTTTTTTACATGACATATTTTTAATTAAGCCACCTCTCTACTGTTTTGTCATATAAATGTTTTCCACTTTTAACTCACAGAGGCCCTTGATTGCACTTTGTGAATGACCGTTAAAATTCGCTAGTACAGCTGCAGCAAAACTTACATTTCACTTACTGAGCTTGACAACCTCTTTCCCATCTGCACATCACTGGCTTGCCAAACTAAGGAGACATACATTTCTGTTAAAAAGACACAGATGAAGTTGAATTAAATATCTTAAGTTATTTTCTCAAAGTTATCTGCACTATATATTCTCTTTTACATTAATTAAAATATTTTTAGAATATTTTATATAAAATGTCCATTTAACTTAAAACACCTTATAGTATATTACAAAATATTACAGGGAATGATATAGGAGCCAAGCTCATTTTTCTTAAGCAAAACCATCAGATACTGCTTTCAGTGTTCTTGCACAATTATGGATACTTAAGAACTCCTGGCATTCAACTATTAATGAATCTTCAGTGGCTGCATACTTAATCCAAACTGATTGAAAACAGTGTAAGATTTTCAGTTTTCAACACAGAATTGGTACTTGTGAGCAGTTCAGCTTTATTTACTTGAATACGTGATAAAAATCAAAATACTTTCATAAAAAAGGAGTTTGTATAAAAGGGGCATGAGACAACAGTTTTTGAGAGATATGTACCCCTACTTTCTTTTTTTCCCCCTAAACTTAAGATGATTGCTGGCTTTGAGATTTCCTGTTGAAATTATTAAAGAATTATTTATTTATGTCAATTAGGCATTCTTAAAAATCTAATTTTTTGTAAGTAACAGTTCATTTTGCATGCTTACCAAAATGATAAAAGGAAATTTCTTCCAGAAAAAAATCTGAATATGAATTTAACTGGATGTGCATAATTAATATTCACTCAACAGCAGTTTATTCTAGTTATGAAGTTCAAAAGGCTTTTTTGACAAGGAAATAAAGCTGATTTTGCTGTTATCAGCAAAGCTAGGAAGAATCATGTAAAGCTGCTCCTAATGGAATTGTTATTGTCAAAAATGAGGGGAAAAGATACTGCTTTTAATCTTTCAACCATAGACTATTATACTGTACCATTATAACAATACTATTCCATTTTATAAACTGTCACCAACAATAAAACAATAAAAATCTCTACTTTTGCTGCAGATTTACAACATAGCTCCCCAGTTTAGTTCTGGAAAGCATTTGAGGTGACCTCTTGCTTGGTTTTGCTCGTTTTGTGAGGCAGGGTTGAAAGCCTGACTTAGGCTTATTACTGTCACCTCATCTGAGGCCCTGACTTTCAGAGGCTCAGAACATTTTGCTTCTGCTACTCTGAAGTGCTTCAGTATTGCACTGAAATTACTGCAGTGATTCAGCTCCACATTAAAGTGCTGGCTTGAATTTAGTTTTGTTCTAGTTTATAAAAGGCCTGTGACAAATGGACAATGTTATCTTATTGACTTGACTGTCGAAAGGTAGCAAATACTGAAAATTCTAATAACACTCTCTCTTTTTTTAAAATTCATTTTCCCCTCTCCAGGCTTCTGAAACTCCATTGGGAAATTTCAGATCTAACCAGGTTTTCCAAAGGTTTCCTAGTATTCTGTTTCAGTGATTTGTACTTGAGGTAAAACCCTGAAAATAAAAGCAGAACTTGATTTCATATTACTAGTAAAACATACTCAGGAAACCAAAGGAAAAGGAGCACCCAATAAAAATGAGAATCTCATTTTGGGATTGAGCCAAAACACATTTTTCTCAGAAGTATGAACAAAATAGCCCATGCATTTTTCCTGGCTTAAATTTTACAGTCAGTTACATAGCTAAAAATTCTCTTTCCCCGTATTTAAAACAAAACCAGAAGTCAACACCCAGTTGATTTCCATGATCACATCACGGACTTAGACAACTGAGTTGGCATACCGGAAATGGAAGGTAACACGGGGCAGATAAAAGTGGTCAAAGAGGTCAGCTAAGCAATCAAGTTATTATTGCTGCTGAAGTATTTGATCCATCAAACAAGACCTTCAGGAAAGAGCGGAGAGAAGAAAAGAAAGCCAAAAAGTTGCTTTCTTCTGCTTTTATATGACTTCAATAAAAGGGAAAGCCTTGTTTCCTTAGGGGTTTTGTTATCTTTGTAAAGTGTTACCTGAAAGCTGGTTTGCTTTAGGGAAAAAAAATTGTTGTTCCTTGCAGTAGTGATAGTTGCTTGCCTAAGTTTCTGTTATGCGATTGAGATTTAACTTCAGATCAAATCTAAATCACCCTTTGGGATCACACAGTTAAGCAGGACTGCTGGAACCTTAAGGCTCAGTATCAAGCAGAAATATCCAGGTCCCAACCTTAATAAGAGCTGGGTGACTAGGATTACATTAAGATCTGAAGAAAATCCCTTTGGTGCAACCCATGACAGTAGGAAACATGCACGCCTATTCCAGAGAATCAGATCTGGTAAGATCATCATCATCACGGCTTGGCTTCACAAATAAAGATCTGGGAAGGGCTTTTCCCATGCTCACTGCAAGTGATGAGCGCACCTTTCAATCCTGTGCGGTGGATTTTTTAGGTGAGGCGCAGCGTGCGTGGAACTGGCTCCACCCTTTACACCTGAGGTTCATCTGCCAGGGCCTAGCGAGCTTGGACGGTGACAGCGAAGTCCTCGGGTCGTAGGTTTGGTTAGAGTGTCCTTCTCTGAGATGATGGATGCCTTACAAGGCTAAACAAGCTTCATCTGCCCAGTTTTGGAGTCAGAGTTGTCCTTCTCCTAGGATGGCTGCCCGAAGCATAGTGAGCCCATCCTGCCCGTGGACACACTTTGTCTGACCCTTCAGCCGAGACCTGTCTGGCTTGGGAGACCCCACCGGAGGCACATGGCACCACCAGCACAGCTCTCAACCTCACAAGGGCACGCAAGCTCCTTCCCCACGGCAAAGGGGTGCCAGTGAAACAGTCTGGTAAGATAAGAAATACCTAAATGGCTTGCAGGGGTTAGGGGATGAGAACACCCTTCCTGGTCTTGCTGTGAAGGCTGGCAAAGGAGCAGGGCGACACGAGCTTTAAGGGTTACCAATTCTTTAATTTTAATAAGGAAGTAGGGTAGTAGGCTTTCCAGTTAGGGAATGGGAAACAACATTCCAAGCCCGCAGAAACAGCATTAGTTCTGTTCAGTTGGCACAAGGAGATTTATCTTCCTTTCCTTTCTACTGTATCTTCTTTCTTTTTTTTTTTTTTTGAGAGCTATTTGTAATTTTTGATGTTTCCTAACACAGACAGATCTGGTAACAACTTTTTTTCAAGGAATGCATATGATGCACAAAAATTTAGGAAAAACATTTAAGGTAGCAAGAAGAAATATCAGTGGATTAAAATCCACTGGGAGACAAAGCAGTTATTCTTTTGCTAATTCACAGTTTAGAAAATCTATAATTTGCTTAGCAGGTGTCCAGTATTTCTGAAGTGCAACCATAGAATTAGATTTACACTTCAAATCACTGCCCTCATTTCCAGATGAGTGACTCACATTTTTCGGAATTCACTTCCACCTGCATAAGACCTCTTCCCTTCTGTCTGGTGTTTAATTCTGGCTACAAGGAGCTGCTCCTGCAGCCATTTCGCTACTCAGCTTCTTGATAATGTCAAGGGATGGAGATATTCAAAATTCCTATAGACATACATAATCAGGAAAGATATTAAGTTTACATTAGTAGCATTCAAAAAAGCACATTAACCCTCTTGGCTTTCTTGAGCAGCGGCAGTGATGTATAAATATTTTCTTTTGCAAAAGGTTTATGTCTGCAGCATTCGAAACCCTCACCTGCCTCAGTACTTTTGACTAAAACCTTGACAAGAAAAATAAATCATCTCCTGTATTGTCATTATGGTCATCAGCGGGGCTACTGGTCTGGTTTTCGGAAGATGATAACAAATTATATCTCATAGCTTAAAGTTGCTGCACTTTTTTTCCCACTGAATTCACAACTGCTATGTAAACACATTCTGGATCTTTAGAATCACATTTTTAATGGTTTGTGAGCTTATGATGTCACTATTGGTTGTAATATGATAAACACATTGAAGTACAAATGTTACATTTACTTTAACTGATTTAATCTGTTACTTACAGTATAAGGTATTTTACAAATTTATATATTAGTCTGACTGCTGTAAACAACAAAACAACAAAAACTGCTGTTGTTTTACTGACTCATGTTTTGGGTTTCTTTTTTTTTTTTTTTTGGAAACTGATTTTCTTTGGTAGGACTTTATTTAGAATTCAGAACAACTGATTTTTGCTAAGGAATTCTGAATATCCCAGGAGCCACTTGGGAGCAAGTGGATTTACCTTCTCTGGTGGAGGTTGTACAGTAGTCAGCAACGGCTAAGAGACATCCACTGAGGGAGAGTTCAGCTTATGAACTGCTTTGGACAATAAGCATTTTGTATATATCTGGAAATGAAGAGACCATTTAGCTTATCTTTTCACCAAAGGCATCCAAAGAAGTATTAAACAATGTGTCATAATATGCAATGGTATTATCATCATCTTTAGCTATTGCCAACAGTTCAGACACACCGTTAAATTTGCTAGCATTTATTTTTAACTAGTAGATCACTACAAGTCAGAGTTGGAGATGCACAGAGCCAAAGATTACATGACACCTGCACCAGCCATAAATATCAGCCAGAGTTGTTTTTCCCACTGTTTTTCTGAGCACTAAATTCACCCCAGTTGTGAAGTGCAAGAGGTAATGATTATTACAGACATTTAATTTCTGAGCTTTTGAAGAGAACAGAGTATGTGACTAAACCCTTGTGTGGTTCTAGTAATTGGACTTACCCACGAATTTACAGCAGCTGAAGATGCGTTGTTATCATGTAGTTCTTTACACTTCTCAGATTGTGGAAAATGAAGACCAATTCGTTTAGCTAGGATGAAATTAAATAGACACTGAGGTCCAGGAAAATTGGAAAAATGCTTGCTGATACTGGCTACAATAACTATTCTGTTTTGATTGTATTGTTTTTCTTTGAAATACACCATTACAAGTTGGAAAACATGCTAAAAATTAAAAATGAGCTCAGAACGCTGTAGACCAAAGTATTAGCATTACTCTCCACTTGAGCTATTAACTGAGCATCAATTAACTGTGATAAATAGTACAGAAAATATAAAAATTAGACACATCTTCATTTTGAACCAAGCCTTACCTCATGTTGTAAGCATACGTTAAAAAAGGAGAGTGAAATACTTTTGTGTACATCCTGTGTGGTAACTACAGCTGCAGAATTGCAAGAGAGACATCCTAGGAAAGTGCTGTGACTTCTGTATAGCAGGCATCAAGGAAACCAGACTTTTAATGGGCAGAAAGATATCCTGAAGTAGGAGGAAAGAAAAATCGACAGCTCGTTCACCACATGCCTCCCTAATTTATGCCAGCGACATGTACTAAAATGAGATACGGAGTATTGCTTAAATAGTCTGTGTGCTAATGACAGTATTCCACCTCTATGTGTGTATTAGACACAGCGTTTTCATAGTTGCCATAGATTAACAAAGGCCAGCACAGAACTTTCCATCCGTTGTTCCAATGCAGTTTTGGTAAAGCTCATCAGAAAATATCATTCAGGAAGGGTTTTTAATGGTTTTTTTTTGATGGAGATCTAATTTGGACACAGAAGTTTCTGCATCTTCTCTCATTTCCATAGGAAATAATAGCTGCTCATGGGAAGACAAGTCAGTTCATCAAACGACCTGAAACATTTTGAAAGAACTTGTGCTGTAGAGAATCTGGTAACTGTCTTGTCATTGCAATGGTTAGAAAAGCCTTTAATGGAAAAAAAAATAGTTTACGTTTGTACCAAGAATTTCAAAGTATAGTTTCAGCATGCCGGCGAAGCTACTTAGTGATGTGAAAAAGGTTACCAGCATGTCTTGTTTGCTATAATTAGACAATTGTTTGTTACAACACTTAAAACAAAGGCAGTTCTCATTAGTATATTTTTCACAAAGTTGGGACTGGTTTACTTAGTAAGGTTACTACTGACAATTTAAGTCAACGCAACAAAACTTTAAATCTGTTCCAGTGGTTTTCATTTACCAATGTAAATCCTAATCTTTAATTTAACTAGAAGATCTTAGGGAAAATACCTCATTTGCAAAGGAGAGAGAATTCCAGTGGAAAAACAAGAAAAATATGAGTTTCACTTTCAACCATACTGCTTCCCAGGAAGGGGTTTATCTCACCAGCAAGGAATGAAGATCTCATGTCAGTCTGTGAGGGGGATTCTCTTACATCCATGTGGAAGTCTCATAGACATGTATTGGATAAAGCAGTGCCAGAAGATTAGCATGAAATGATAATCAATGAAAGTATTAAAATAAATACTGTGATTAAAATTTGGACACAGGTCCCAAAACATTAGTATTTACTTGCTGATATCCAAGATTATATAATTATCTTATGGCAAGATTTCATTTTATGCGACATTTTAATCACATTAGATAATCAGCAGAGGCAGAATGAAAAAAAAAAAGAAGTAGATCTCTGTTTTAAGTTTTTTAATGAGTTGATTTTATTTTTTAGCATCCAGATCTCTGAGGAACTGAATAGTATTACCAAAGCCAGAGATCATGTGGGCAGAAACTGTGTAAGACAAGTTCCCAGAGTCAGACAATTATGCTAAATATGTGCTGATTTTTTGGTGCAGGCAGATATCTCCAGTGTCACTCCACCTAGAGTTTATCAAGTTGGAATTAACATCCATACCACTCACTGTACATCTCACCTGCCGTATGTGACTTACAGTTACTAGTGGACTCTGTGTTATCTTTTGGTCAGTAGTTCTCTACCTTGACTATTTGATATATAAAATGCCTTCTTTTGTTAAGTTTTAGCCTGTTAACTGCTAATTTAATTTGATCCTGTTCTAGAAAAAGACAGAAACAATCACTTTTCCTCTCTTCTTCTCAGTTTTGCAGGTTTCAGCTACAGCCCTGCAGGCATCTCTTTTACAGCTGGACAAGCCCGTGTCTGTATAAACTCTTCTTTTTGTGGAAGCTCTTCCACACTTTCAGACACCCTTCTCTACCCTACTCCAGTTCTTGTATCTTTTCTGAGATGGGATGACAAGCTCTGTGCAGAGCAGACAGGGCAAATGGACCTCCTAGAATACACAGTGCTATACTGATGCTCTGTTTTATTGCCTGTTCAGCACACACCAGACTCCCCAAAGGTATATGGGACAGATAGGTCTTACTGTCTCATTTTACATCTTTGTAGCTTGGAAACAGAGCATTTCATAGGTAAGGGATTTCTTCTGCAAACTGTCTTTCCAAATAATATATCTGCTTGGTATATGATGGCAGGTCTCCATGGCAAGTCTCAAATGACAGGCATGAAAGAGATAAATGTTGTTTAAGTGGCATATGAAATGAAAAGTCTTGCTGCTTGCTAGTAGGGAATCAGAAAAAAATACACTTAGCTCAAAGTGGAATAGGACTATGAAATGAAAAAAAAAAGAAATCCATCCTAGTAGGACAAACAATTTCGTTCTGGAAGGAACCATTCTTGGCTATGTCTTCTGAAGTGAGTTATATCTGGGAAAGAAGAAAATCTTGGTCTGGTTCTGATAGAAATTTCAATACCACCTAGAGATAGAGGAGAACTCATTTAGAAATTCAATAAAATTTGGAACAGTCTTCATCATGAATACAATTTGAATAGTACCATATGTATGAACCTACAGATATGAGCAATACTCTCTACGTGCTGTACAACTTGTGGTTCCATGCACCCCCTAATAAATATAAAATGAGAAACATAGCTCTTTCTTCATTCTCCTTTGCCCATTACGGATAAAATTACAAGTCCCTCTTGGACTCCAAAGCAGGTATCAAAAGTTGATTCAGCTGAATGGAGTAAACAGTCCACAGATATCTATAAACAAAAACCGTAGACGCAAAGAAGGTAACACAATGGTACAGTATCTTTCTTAAGAAGCTGTATCTTAACAGTATGCCAACAGTATATATTAAAATCAGAGATAGAGTTAAGAACACTCTTGAGGTAAGTCTGGAAGACAAACTTAGTCACCAGCTTTTCATGGAACAGACAAAACTGCTTATAAGTGCTGAATTTACCAAGAATTTACACTAACTTGGCAAGTGCTTAACATAAAAATTCTCATTAAAGAACCTACGTAAGCTTGAACAACCTTCATTTAGATTGAAAACTAATTTACACACAGTGAAAAGCCACCTAAAAGGATAAAAAGTATCATCATTATTTCTATATTAAGCACTGTTAGTATTAAGTAAACTTTAAAACCCACAGTATTCCACGATACTTAGTGCTAAGGTACCGCTCTTTATTTTGGCAGCATTGTCACTTTCACAGTCATAGGTCGAGAGAGAAGTTCTTGGCGCTAGAGCTGTTTTTCATTTGGTTTCACTCATTTTGGTGTGAAGTCTTCCAAATACAATTGCTTCCATTAAGTTGCTGATACCATAAGCCATTTGCAGTTTTAAAAAAAGATCTAGTAGTATTGTTCCTCCTTTTGATAATTTACAGTCCAAAAAAAGGGAGCTTTAAATTAAAACAAGAAGTACAAAGTTACCTGAATTTCAAAATCAAAACTAAAACCTAGGATTGTTGTTTCTTAAATGCATTAGTAATTAGCTCTCTAGCACTAATAACTTTGTCCTAGATACTGAGATCAATGAAAGGTAGGAGCTGATATGTTTGAGGTTAATTTATTATGAGTTCAAATTATTTACTTGCTATAATCTGCAGAAGGAGACAAAAAGAGATTCAGTGCAGAAGTGTAAAGAAATATTCCTCCGGATGCCTGCAGATTCCCCTTTGCAGAAGTGGGCAGAAGGGAAGATAGAAAGGGATCAGGATGGGATCTGGAGGGGTTGTGTTCTGTTTCTTTAGAGGCATGAATCACCTTTCTGAAGAACGAGACTCTTCTTAACCAGACTTTGAAAACAACGCTGAAAACACTAAACATTTATTTAATGGTCTGTGTTAACAACTAGAATTGTGGATAAGTATGATCTTTCCTGAGACACTAAACAGATTTAAGAGTGAGTCAGCCACACTAAGTCATATGAGCAAGAAAAGTAAAATGGTGTCATCCTGCATTGATAAAACCGTACAAATGAATGACACGTTCTTGTAATTCACTAATTTAGCTGAGAAATAGGAAGGCATTAAAAAGATAACAAGTGGAGAGTGGAAATAGAACTGCTACACTTAAACATTCTAATGGTATCTTTAGGTTCATTAGTTAGATTTAGATATTAGCCAGAATGTTTTATAAATCACTCCTGCTATCCATAACTGACTCATCAATCCATAGTCTAGATAAGTTTCTTCAACCTCTAATCACACAACCTTAGTTCAGAGCAACTCTGTGTCTTTCAGCTGGAATGAAATTTGATTTATCCAGCTCAAAAATAGATGATTGCATTAAAGAGGTTTGGAAAGTGTTTCTACAAGCAGAGGAGAATGAGAAATTACATCCTTCCATCTATGAAACATCCAGCTAACACCTGTGTCTTTATCACATTAATTATAATGGAATGACATCTACAGAAAACTCACATTCATATTCCCTCTCCTCCAGCTTTCACCATTTCTTTGTCCCTGGAGAGAGAGCCCATGTGAATCTTCTTCAGCACCCGTGGAGACATCTGCCGCTTGCAATTTCTACTTTAATTGCAACTAAACAATAATAGGCAGCAATACTAGAGAGTGAGATGGTATGGAAAAATTTCAACATATACCAAGGTATATACACCAAGGAATTTAAAAAAAAAGAAAAAGGGGCAGAGTGTTTCTCCATAAATAAACATTATTGCACAAGTCAAATCCAGCCACAGTCTCTCTTCAATCCTCCTGTATTCATTTGGGCATCATAAATGACAGTAAAAATAAAGTTTACAAGGTAGGGTAGAGTGGTCTTTTTTGGTCACGTTAGATTTGTACTCAGAAATAGTTGAAAATATTTTCTGGTGTAAGCAAACATTTTGCTTTTGATCTTTACACAGAAAAAGGAAACAATTTAGCCTAATGTAATTGTTTTATAAATTTAAGTTAAAATATCAACATACTAAAATAATAAACAGAAAAATACATTGGTGTTACAATTTCACAAGCTGGTACTGAGTAAAATCAGTTCATACTTACAGGCCATGCTCTGCCTTTGAACAGTGAAATGCTTTAACACCTATTTCTTTATTCTGGTCTAGTTGAATCTGTTCTCTGGCACATGATGAATCCTCACGTACCTCCTAACCGTTCTTGTGCTTTTGAAAGAGATGTGTCAGGTACTGGTTTTGTTCTCTTTTAGCTAAAAAGCACACAATCCTTCTTTAAAGAAATGCCAGCCTTCCTCTGGTAGACAGAGTCCAGTTTCCATGGTCCTCCTGGGGCAGGAAGGAGCCTGGCCAGAGTATCCCTCCTCCTTCCTTTCTGTACTAGGTGTTCCTTTCAAATCTGGCCTTAAAGAATCAATGGAGTGAGAGATCAATGAATTTGACATCAAGGTCACTTAAAAACTCTCCGTGTCTCCTTTGATAGCCCAAGAACTTTTCTTGATTGTGTCCTCTTAGGAGTTGTGGTAAGGATGGTCCATCTGACTTGACTTCAGATCCCAAATGAAAGCAGCAGTGCAGAGACACCTCATTTAATTTTTTTTTCTAAAAAAATTCTTTGTTCTAAACAATTTTCACATCTCCTCCCAGTCTTCCTGGAAGAGGCTCAGATTCAGTTTGATTTCAGCACTGGGCAGAGGTTCAGTAAGACTGCATCCGAAACAGCAACTTTCCTGGGAAGAGAGAATCATGTTCAGAAGAAAAATAAAAGTAGAATAAACAGTTCAAGAAATCTAAAGCCTCTTCCTACTCCCACCTCTATGAAACACCAGCAAGTGATGAGATTACATTTCCCCTACTCATTTTCTTTAATATAAGAAAGGGACACACATAGTTTAACTCCCATCAGTAAGTCAGATTAGTCTGGAAAAATACAGTTCTATACTGGACTGTATTTACATTTAATCCATTAGATAAATGCTCAGCCAAAGCTTCCTCTCACTTACACAAAGAAACCTACCGGTTATAGCACAGTTTGATTGTTATATGAGGGCAGAATTTGTCCCAGTCTCTCCTGTATGACCTGCGGTTTTGCTATGCTCCACACAAAGATCTATCTTACCACCTTTGTGCCAAAATATTCTCAGGCTTAAGTAATTTTCACCCCTCCTTCTCCAGCCTTGAGACTCTCATCATGGCAATTTGGCTTTGGTACGGGTGCTGAAAACTAAATTAGATGAGAGAGGGGAAAATAACTTGATAGCATAGTGTGGATTGGCGCAAAGGCTGCATTGGCGCTTGGTGAGATAGTGAGGTTACTCAAGAGTAGTAAAACATCAAGGAAATATTCAGGTCATCCCAATACCTCCTCACTTTAGCAGTCCTTGAAACAGGTCCAAAATATACTGAAAATGCACATTTAGAACAATGAAATTATTTTTGTTCAATATGGATAAATCACTACCAAATGTATGGTAATATTATTTAAGGAGATAGTAGTGCTTTTCCAAAAATGTTTGATTCTTTGAGTTTTAAAATGCATGGAACATTAGGTCACTAAATGTGTTTTGCTGAGTTATCTTCAAAGGTATTGTAGGTGAAAAAAAATAATTTATATACCTGTATAGGTTCTCTGACTCTCTCCCCCTCTCTATGTACACATGTTTATTAGAAGTACATTTTTCCAAATGGCCTTCCATGGCACTCCTTAAAGAAAACAGTTATTCAAAAAGTGGCATTATGAAAACAACTGAAATCAAAGTCTTGATTTAAACAAAGACATTGAACTGGCAAGACAACCCTCTGCAGGGATGAACTGTAAATTTGAGGGGCACTGCACCAAAGGCAGAATCACCAAAGGAATTCCTTCTGAAACCTAGTGTTGACAGGATAACAGCAGTGCTGGCTCTTACAAGAGCAAGCGAGCATATAGCTCAATACGCAAGCTGTGATGTACGTTAGCTAAAATGAAAGAAAACATTAGTCAAAGCAAGGTGATGGATTTTATAGTTGACAATAGGATCAGTAGTAGCAATGTAAATTCAAATGTGAGATCACATATCCGATCAATGAGATCAGTCATGATGTATGTGGCTTTTGCCATTATATTTAGTGATCAACAGCAGTAAAATTTGCATCACGCAACATTTATATCAGGAATAGGTATTCTTAATTCAAAATCTAAAGTAGAAGATTTTTCTTATGCAACTCTAACCACTGATAATCTCTGTTGAATTTTATCAAGTTGTTATGATGAACCTTCTCCACTAGTATCACCAAAGGGAACTGCAGCATGGCTGAAGCTGGCGGGCAGCTCTGCAGCTCATCCAGTCCAGCCCTGCTCTGAGCAGGGTCAGCCAAAACTGGTTGCTCAGGATTGTGTCAATTCAAGTTTTGAATATCTTCAAGTATGGAGACCCTGCAACCTCTCTCAACAACCTGCTCCAGTGCTTGACCACCCTCACAGTACAAACACTTTTTCTAATGTTTGAATGGAATTTCCCATATTTCAATTTTTTCCCTTTACATCTTTTCTTGTCACGGGGCACCACTGAGAAAAGTCTGCTTCTCTCTTCTCTATTCCCCACATCAGGTATTTATGCACAAGATAAGGTTCCCCAAGCCTTCTCATGTCCGAGCTAAGCAGCCCCCGCTCTCTCAGCCTCTGCTGGTAAGAGAGATACCTCCATGACTGAAGCCGTTAGCATCGTTTTCAGAAGGTAGTGTGCGTATAATGTGCCCTTGTTGTACAGCAATCAGAATTGGATGTTTTGATATACAAAAGCTCTGTGAGTCTTTTGTGTATTGTTGTTTACTTCATTAATAATCTTATTCAAGTAGTGCAGTGGGACATTTCATCTTTCCCTCTTTGACGTGTTTCTCTAGCTTATATGCAAAATGTTGCAGAGATTCTTCTGAACTTTAAATCATATACTATGCGTACCAAGATATTACTATTTACAGAAATATCAGTGCTTTGCTCTGCTTTGCTTTGCTTTGCTTTGGTTTTCATAGATGGTTATGGACCTTGAATGCCTGCTCATATTGCCAGACAGAAAACAGCGAACATTTTTGTCTTTCACATTTTTTTTTAAACTTGATTCCCAGGATTTCTGTGTTCCAGTCCATTGTAATAGTAATGTGAAAACTAATGAGTTTATTGACTTTATAGATAGTTTTCACTTAATAGGAAAGCAAAATTCTTCAAAACAAATTACAGCTAAGAACTTAGTCACCGGTGAGCACATCTCTTAATTAGAGAGTGATAACTATCTCCAACAGAAATATGTTCAGAAACTGGCTCCAGAAATATAGTTTACTCTTATCAGATACCATTTTAACTGGAGATGAATAAACAATTCCACTGTAGGAAAAATGTGGAAAGCTTATACAAACAAAAGCTCTGAGCAAGAATGACAAGACACTTAAAGCAGCATAAAACCCGGTATCAATGCACTTGGACCCTTTACGGCATCGAGTTAGGAAATGATAAGCATCTTCTCAAAGGAGCTGGCTCATTCACCTAAAAGACAACAGCCATTTCTACAAAATGGTTAGAAATGTAGGGTTAAGAACAAAAGTAAACCAGTCACAGAACACATGTATAAACTGTTATACGTGTGTCTGGAATGGGGAGAAGGATATTGTTCTCAGGGCCATCAATTGCGATCAAATCACATAATGTTGCATTTCTAGGTAAACTCTTTGTTATTTATCAGGATGGCTGATAATTAGCCAGGATCGCCTGGCTGAAGATGTCCACAAAACAAAGGAATATGTTTGATAAATTATGGTTTTGTTCCATATTTTCTCTTTTTTTACTAAAGCTTGATATAGAAAACCCGGTAAAATAAGGGTAATGGATTTTAGCAAATAATGAGGAAATTTTTAAGTAAAAAAGAATAGCAAAATTATTTGACTATAAAATTATGTTTTCTTAAATTATATAATTGCTCCTCTACTCTCAACCTTCGAAATGCTTTCTATAATAATAGAAGTATCATTTAATTAATTTCTAAGTGTACAGCACTAGAGAGATACAACAGTTGATTTTTCTCCTGAATTATTTTTGATCCTCAGTATTATACTGTTTCACTTTAAAAATATGTTCTATCAGTTCTCCAAGATTTGCCCTGAAAAGAGTATTTCCTTCTACTTTTTCATTATTGAAATTATAAATTACATAATTATACAATCTTGATTTCTGTTCATAAGAGAACAGCAATACTGTTATTTTCAGCCTTTTAAATACACCTTGATATTATAGATATGACCAAAATACAATGAAATACATTAGTATGCACCATAAACCTCTCTAATACAAAGTATAGTTGGAGAATTCCGTATTGCAAATTAATTATTTTTATGCTATATTTCATCAATGTATATAATTATGCCATTAATGTCTGAGTCATCAAACATAATATATTACTCGTTCTTAAAGAAGGAAAAAATGCATATATTTCATTAGATAGGTTACTGCTAAAAATATTTCTCTTTTATTTCAATTTTGTTTCCAAAAGAAATTTAAGACGTATGATAACTTCTGCACTTTCAAAATGTCTGGATTGTTTTTCTCTGGCATCAACAGATCTAGCTGAAGATTTAAATACTGAATTAACTCATTTTCTCTGTAGTTATTTACACATTCATCTGTTCATATACACATTCATATATCATAAATATATCAGTCAATACTAAAGAAATCTGAGAACAAGAAGAAAATATGGTACATGATTTTTTTTGTTCTTTTGCCATAAACAGGATTTCAGAGAGAAAACACTTGTGCCAAATGCTAAAGCTGCTTCGTGTCAATGGTTTATGGATCTTTATAATATAAAACACATTCTTAAGTATTTCAGCTCAAATTTTTTTCCCTGATGTAATAGTAATACTTTCGTAAATATGGCTGATAAGATGCTGAACAACATTACTTCCAATTTAAACCTACTTCTTTCTCCCACAGTATAATAATGATGTCATTTAGCCCACTTGAGTCGAAGTAAATCATGCTATTAATAGCAGACTGTTAAAAGTAAATCTGAAGAGTCCTTTGAACTACCTCTTTAAAGACTTTCCGTCCTGTAGTATATTTGAAGGGCAATCAGAAGAAGGTCATCAGTCTGATAAAACTAAAATTTAAGTTCAGATGCCAAATATGCCTTCCTCTCTAGATCCCAGATCCTCCTCGTTGTTCCACCCAATTGTTATAATTGTTCAACAAACTTACTAAGAGACCATTACCATTTCCAGGGACCAGTTTTCTGAAGAAACAAAAACTTCTGTTTTCCTAGTCCACTGGGAAAAGCATGTAGTGGAAAGGAAAAGGAAAAGTCACTTCCAACATTAAAGTTATGTGTTGTTTGTGAGGGACAGGTTGGGAGCAACTAATATGACGTATACAACAGTGCAATGATGTTTTATTTTTGTGCAGCTATTTTAGCAGAAGTTTTCAATCTTGTTCTGTAAACATTGTGCAATCAAATAACAAATTATGGGTTAATAAACTGACCAAGAAGAATAAATATTTAACTCTTTGTTTGGAAATCTGGGCTTGTTGTGGGGCTTCTGTAGTAGAAGAAGATAAACAGTCAAAACTTAGTGTTTTGCTAATGTATGTTGCCCTAAGAAAGTTAATATTATAGAGATTATTTGTTTTGTAGAGTAAGAGCCAGCAAGAATAAGACCATTACTATGCTGGATGTTATGGAAATTGCAAGATGATGCGCATTTCCATCACTTTACAAAGCAATAAATTATATACTTAATGTAATTTGCAAGGGAAGACTCCTCAGTATCAATATTGCTAGAGTACAAAACCTGCAAGTACGATACTGTTTCCATAATTCTGAGTGATGACATTTTTGTAGTGACTAATCTGGAAATATGGAAAGTCTCAAAGAATTCCACTTCTCCAACTGTTCATAGTTTCCCTGACCAGCTGACCAGAAACAGGAGTACTGTCTAATGTACCTGACACTTAAAGATTTAAGGTGAAAACATACATGGCCAGTGTAAACTTAAAGTTTTAGCAAAAGTGACAAAATCAGTAAAATGTTTCCTTATTGACATAGTGTCAAGTAAACACTTCTTATAATTAAGGAGGGCACAGCAGGACTACATACTCAAGTTCATTTTCAGGTAAACTTACCTAAAATAAATAATGAGAGAAATCAGACATCTATAGAGAACTATTTTCCACTGAGTGAAAGATAATGCCTGAGGAATAAGGTTTACACAGAAACCTTGACACTGGATTAATCAGATTAGTGCACTGTGCTTTCTAGTGGTCTGGCTTTATTTTGACAGGATCTAGCGGTAACAGTGCAACTTTCCTTCCAGAAACTAATCTGTGCATACTTTTTCATTGCAAAATCCATACGATTCTAAGGACCCACTCTAAATATAGCTACATACTGTAATTGTTTATGAACTGAAAAAATACAAATGCAAGGTTTGGAAGCATTTTAGAGAATACGATTCTGCAAAGACTGGCCTGCTTAATTTTAATCCCTGCTCATATTGGAGTTCTAGTCATACAGATTAAGAATGGCAAGTCAAGGGAGGTGATGATATTTATTTATTTATTTATATTCCTATGTTTGTGTATGTGTATATACAATATACACATTGTCGCGGTTTGAGGAGGGGGGTTGTTTCCC
>NW_010433250.1:0-4786 GCF_000710305.1 Buceros rhinoceros silvestris | reverse complement strand
TTATCATTAATTAAATTATTAATTAAAATTATTAACGTTAATAATTAAAATTAAAACTATTAATTAAAAGGTACACATAAACAGAGTAGGATGCTCCTGGCAATAGCACGGAGATTAATGCCTTTTTTTCTCATGTTATTCTTGCACATCTTGGTTTCAGATGAACCAGGGACACCAGAACCATGGAACATCAAACACCGGCCAGCAGCAAAGCTGATTTTTGGATGCATCCCTGCTGCAACAGATGAGTGACGCTGATCTCTGAGAAAGAGGCACAGTTATTACCAGCAATTACAGCATCACACTTCAGCTCCTCCGGTTGAAGTAGCTGTGACAGGAAGTGGTACTCAGTGAAACTAATTGGTTGGTTGGTGTGATTCAAGAGTGTCTCCTGTGTCTCCCATATTACAAGTGGTTTTCAGAGAAGTAGTGTGACTGTTCTTCCGATTCTTTACAGGAGTCATCAGCAACAAGCTCAGTTTGAGGGGACTACTTGGAATGCAAACCCGTTGACAAGGGAGGTGACCATTTCTCATGCTGACGGCTGTTGTCATGTGGTGCCTTATAATGTTTCACTTGGCTTCCTTAAGCAAGCCAAATCCCACTGACCTCATCAAGTGATTCTATGGAGTCATAAAAGAAGATCTGGAAAAGACTAATTAGATCATTTTGTCTATTCACCCTTGGCCAACATAAAGTTGTTCCCTGCTGTATATTCCCCCAGGTTTTCTTCTGAACGACTCAAGTTTGAGGGCTTCCACTGCCATCCTCCACAAGCTGCTCCACAGCTCTGTGAGTTGAGGCACTTTTCCTTCTGTCTATATTCCATTCCCTGATTTCGTGCCGTGACTCCTCTTTCTAACTCCTTTTCCTTTCCTAAATATTTTGTTTCTTTGTTTAGTCTATTTCTAATATTCCATTTTAGATGTAGGACTCAAATACTAGGTTAGGACTCCGATAGGACTCAGGACTTTTTAGCAGGGCCTGTTTTGCTAGGACAAGGGATGATGGTTTAAACGGAAAGAGAGAGATTCAGACTAGAGAGAAGGAAGACATGTTTGATGCTGAGGGTGGTGAGACCCTGTCCCAGGTTGCCCAGGGAGGTGGGAGAAGCCCCATCCCTGGCACTATTGCAGATCAGGTTGGACCTTGGGGCTCTGAGCAACCTGCTCTAGTTGCAGATGCCCCTGATCACTGCAGTGGGGTTGGACTGGATGACTGAAGGTCCCTTCCGTTCCAAACCATTCTGTGATTCTATGATTCTATATCTGGGAGGGATGTTAAGGGAATCTTCCAGTCTGCCCTGTGCTCCCATTTCCTCTGCCATTTTTGATAGATGTGATTCCAGCATCCTCTTCAAGGATGGAGAGATGGAGATGCTATCCCTTCTACCACTAATCTATTGCAGTGCTCTGCAACCCTTAACCTCAGGAAGGTGGTCCTAATGGCTGTGCAAATGACAAATAATAATTTTTTCCAGTTTCTTACATATTTCAAGTTTGCAGTTGGGTTCCTCCTTTGCCCTTTTCTTTGGACTAAGCTAATTTGATCTTTACTTCTAGGCCATCTCTTCAGTCAACTTCTTCACACTCCAAATGGACTATCCAGTTCATCCATATCTTTCTTGCAATGGATTAGCCAATACTGACGAGAGCAGAATGGTTTCATTCCACTGGATGGATCTATTTCTGCTAGTATCACTCAGTACAATACTAATCTTTTCTTGATCCATGCATTTTGTAATCCATCATAGCTCCCTCAAAGCTCCTCTGCAGAACTGAGACCTGCACAGTTATTCTCCATTTGACATTTATCCAGGCAATGAATCTTGCTCAAATATAGTCCTTGCACGTGCCTCCTTTAAATATCATCTGGTTTTCGCATCTAGACTTTTACTGCTTGGCTATGAAATTGCTTCCTGGTCCAGGAGAGTCAGAACTGCAGGCTATGGTCACAGCACACAGATTTGCCTGGTTCAACGGCCTCTCCTAAAGAGACTGCTATGTGTCAAACTGAGCTCAGCAATCAAGTCCCTCTGACGGACTGATATTTCAGGCAAAATATCATCATCACTACTAAGCTTGCTTTCACTGTATCTGGATGAGTTTTGCCATAAAAACATTAATACAACTCTGCTTTCAGACTTCTGCATGTTCCATCCAACAAATGGCTAATTTCCCACAAGAAATCTCCACTGCTTCAAATAAAAGGCAGATCCATGGTGACAAACTCTTCTCCACTACAAATCTTTAGGCTGGATGCAGGATATAAACAGATGTGGGTAGGGAAAAGCTGAAGAGATCCTCTGTGTGATACCGTGTAAGATTAAGGGGTTGCATGAAGTTACCCAGAGCAAAACATGTGAGGAACTGGCCTGCACAGGGTAAGTCGGAAAAGTGTTATTGCTGGTGAAGACCCGGAGAAGAAGTGACCCCAGTTTGACTTGTGCATTTCCAAGATGAACTTGAAAAAGATGCCAGCTTAGAAAGGAAACATCTTTTTCCTTTCAGACAGAGCCCTCTGAGGTACAACAACTTCTACTACACCGTGCTAGAAAATACAGACTCTCCCACCAGCAGCACCTTTAAGTCTAGCTGGTATGAAGCACTGTGTCCTCACCTGCTTCCCAGACACCTCACATCCCAGCAGGCACAGGGTCACCGACCTTGTCAGCAGCCTCATTCCCTCATCCTGGCAGTCCTCATGCAGCCAAACCGCGGAGCCAGCCCCGCTTCCCCATTGGGGCAGTGCCGCTATGCTAGCACCGTGCATGTTCAGACGTCGGCCTGCCAAGATGTTTGTGTAGCTAAAGCAAACCAAATAGTTCACCTACCTTCCAAAGGACATCACCAAGTTAAAAACAGATGGAGAATGCTGGCGACAGAGGGATGGCTTTTTTTTTCTATTTTTTTTTTTCTTTCCACAAATGATTCAGAAGGCCAGTAACAGCATTCTAGCCCTGGCTTCGGACCAAACAGATGGAGAATGCTGGCGACAGAGGGATGGCTTTTTTTTTCTATTTTTTTTTTTTCTTTCCACAAATGATTCAGAAGGCCAGTAACAGCATTCTAGCCCTGGCTTCGGACCAGCATATCCTGTTGAGTCATGGCTGATGTCTGCACTCTAATCTTAACACATGTGGATGGGCTTGTTAGAACTTGTCATCCATCCCTGGCTACCAAAATATCCTCCTGCTTGACCTACCCCACATATTACACAATATAACTACTATGTTTGTGCGTGCGGGCATATGCATAAACGTGTGAGCGTGCTTTTGGGAACGCAAAAGGGTCTGGATGGGAGAGAGGTGCAGGAGTAGATATAGCTGGAAACATAATGGCCTATTTTGCTTCCCTCTCCCCACTTAAAAAAAAGAAAAGAAGTTTAAAAAACCTGTTGTTCCAGCTAGAAAGAGAGACTTCAAATGTCTCAGCATTTCTCAGCCAGGGTCTGTCACTGCTCTGCTCGACAGTAGCATCAGCAGTTATTTTTGACCAAACGGGTTTCTACCACTGGGTGATACTATGTGCCCATGAACAAGATGGGAATTATGGAAAGCTACTGATATTGACTACTTAAAATACTATCAAGATGTTTAAGCGTTAGGCAAGTGGGTTTTATATTTTATTAGAATTGCCATTTGCTGATCTTGACAAATTTTCCAGTGGCAGGACAAACCCATATCTAGTAAGTTCAGGGCTCTGTCTAGTAAGAATTCACACTCTTAGTTATGTTTTTCAAGTACTGGTCTACAGACCGTTCCTGCCTCTTGCACTGCAAACCAAAGATCTCACATTTAAAACCGATGTTCTGGGAAGATAGAGAGATAAGAAGCCAAACAGGAGAATGCATCGATGAGATGAGATCTGATTAGGACTCACACCACAAAATTTACGTGCAGACCCTACCCACTTCAAAAGTCCCCAGATGGAGGGTTTTGCTTGGCCTGTGTTATAAAGATAAAGCACATTTGCAAATGCAGATCCAGATTGAAGTTCAAACAGTCCCAACATTCAGGAATGTTCTGATTTGTGGTTTTGGTTTCAGTCCACATCAAACTTCAGAATGAAAGATGACGAGAGATTGCTCTGAAGATAGCAGGAGATAGACTGATGTGATCAGGGCTCTCATGTTTTGGGCAGTAGCTGAAACTCTCCTAAACAGAATTTCCCTTTCATATGCAAAGATACAGAACACTTAGCACTTTAAAATTTTTTCCTGGTGAAACACTGGGAGACCTGCCATTGACTTCAGTGGAGTTTGGATCCCCTCCTAAACATTTAATCCTCCATATGGGGTAAGTATTTTTCATACTTTCTTGCAGATGGGGAAATGGAAATGAATCATGTTGTAGCTGCTCACCCAAGGCCAAAGCACGGTCAACGTGAACTCCAAATTTCCTGGTGCTGAGCCCCGTGCTTGGACTTTGTGCCACGGTCTTCCTGGAGAATAGGACGCTGGAGGCCACACATGATGTGCGTTTTCCTACGCTCTGCTTGCTGCTTTCCCGGACCCAAGAGAACAAACGCTGCCTGCTGGGCCTTTCTTCCACTGCAGCCTGACAGCCAGGATGCAACCCAGCCTCGAAGAAGGGCCATGGCAGGGTCTGTATGCAGGGACAGAAAGTGTCCCCAAGCTTCTCCATCACATTAAAGGTTTGAGCAGCCCCTTACCATTTCTTCCCAGATGACACAGAGAGTGATAACTTACTGGGATTAAATCAGGCCTATGCTGGACTGAAGCTAAACATCTAGGCTACTGTCACCGGTTTGGCCGAGGTGAAACA
>NW_010433249.1:29542-41415 GCF_000710305.1 Buceros rhinoceros silvestris | reverse complement strand
CCCACTGCCCCCTGCCCACTGCCCGCTGCCCACTGCCCACTGCCTGCTGCCCACTGCAGGCAGGTGCCTGCGTTCCTGCGTTTCGTGGGCTCAGCCCTGCATTTCCCCCTGGGACCATGAGGTCTCACAGGGAGGGGACGACCACCTGCCGCTGACATGTCTAATCACGGAAGTGGCTGAGGGAAGGTGGTTGCCGCAGGGAGCAGTGGGGATGTCTGGCTGGGCACTGATCCTTGTGGCCTCACCCAGGTAACGGGAGCATCAAGAAGTGTTGCTGGAGGCGCCCTAGAGAAGTAAACTGGGAGTTTGAAGAACATTTGGGGTGTCTCTCTGCCCTAAACATGAAGTGAAATTTGTAAGATGCTGAGCCTTGGCTGGGAGAGCCTGGGGATGGGTTTTGTACCTGCAGGGTCCAGGTAACCAACCAAGGCCTTCAGGAGCCAGTTTCCCTCTTCTTTGTACAGCTGAAGAGTGGACCCCAGTGCAGGGAACAGCTTTACCCTGGAGGTGCCCAGATGTGTGAGGGATCTTCAAGGGCACCCAGAGCCAGCACCCCCAGTCTGGGTCAGTGCACAGAATCCCCTGCATGAAGGCGAGGCAGGGAGCTTGCAGCCAGCGGGAAGGTCTGCAGCAGGTTACGTGATGCATTGTTTCCTGATGTTAGCCTCCTCAATATGCGGCAATATAGATCATATTAATGAGGAATGATGAGGTCAGCACTTCTTTTGGGGTCCATGTGTTAGCCGTACTTCAACAATTCTGCTCTTTGTTTACTGCTCACTCTTTTTTCCATCCTGGTCAAGCCGTATTTACTAGAGAGCATGGCTCCCCCATCTCTTTAAATGTACTGAAATGTTTCCAGGCCTGTCTGATGATGAAAGGAGAGATTAAATAGGAAATCCAGAGGGTGTTTTTTCCTTCCCTATGAACAGCCAAGATGGGAACACCAGCATTCAGGCAGGAAGCTAGGCCAAGTCTGGTTGGGAAGATTGTGCAGCAATGTGGTCCCCCGTGCCATGGTCTGCAGCTTGCCGCCCAAGGCAGCAACAGACCTGGGACTGCACATCTCAACAAGCATGTCCTCACTCTCCCCTCTCAGAAATTCAGAGCTGGTAGAAAATACATGGGGAGAGAGGAACAGGTTTGGGAACATATGCAGTGCAGGTCCCCCAGGATATAGGTATTGACGCTGTCCTCAAAGAAGTAGAGAAGCAGGCCACAAAGAACAGCAGGCGACATCTACTAGTGAGTTCTTCTTAACTGGGCATAAAGTAACTGCTGACACCCTTTTTACAAGTTTAACAAGTTATCATTTTACCATGCCACTTCCTAGTAATAAGAAAAGATCTGTGATCTTCTAGAAATGGGCAGAAGGGCCCTCAGGATGTAAATCTGGTGGTTCCAGGCTTCATGGATCACTTTACTCTCTGGCAGGTAAATACGTGACTCATTGTGAATGGAAGAGGAAGGCTTTTCAGAGGTGAATGGGTTAATGTGTAAAGCTCTCTGAGAACCCAGGGTGTTTAATTAGCAGAAGAGATGAAGTAGCAGAACAAGGCAGAGCTGAGAGGTTTGTACTTGAGGGCTCTCTGCTGGCTGATGAGCAAGCAGAGCACAAAGGCCAGATGTAACCATTACAAAAACGATTGTGCACAGAATGTCAGAAATTTCCAAAACAGGCGGTAAGGCCATTGTCTTCCAAATAGCGCTCAAATGCCACGTCACTCGGGAAGCCCTGCATGCGTTCCTCTGATCACACAGGCACAGCAATGACATCTCTGCTGGATCGTGATTCCTAAGGGTTCTGCTTCAGCTCTAGAGTGTGCGATTTGCCTTGGAGAGCTTCAGGGGGCTAACGGTTTGCCTTATCAACCCATCAGCAACATACGCTGTGTGCACCTCTCCCTTGGGGTGAGCTAGCTAGTTCTGTGTCTGAATGTACTTTTCGGCATCAAGTTTTGGTTGAAAGTCTTTCCCTTTGAAGACATGCAAGTGAGCTCTCTGCAACTGACTTTAAGAGCATGACAGCCCACACTGCTCAGAAGAAGACTTCCGGAGTGTAACACAGCACAGGGCAGAAGCTCCAAGCTAAGCAAGCTCCAAACGTATAAACGTTGGTCAAAATGCAGTCTAAGAGAAAGAGCTCGTGGTTGACTCTGTGCAAGCTGACTCACCCAGGATGGAAGCCCCAGCTCTCTCACCCTAGATCTGAGGAGGGCCTGTGCCTCAGCTTTCTTCAGCCTCACTTTCCATGCCTGTCCCTTGCGCTAAACCTCTGTTGTTTTGCTACCTGATACCCCTGGCTGTGCTATCTTCCCCTCACAGTCTCTCCTTTAAAGAGTTGCTCCTGTGTATTATCTGTGGTCACTTCCTTTTTGGTCCGTTCCCAAACACCAGATCTATTCTTGGAACGTCCGGCTAGAGTGCTTGTATTGACGTCAAAATTACTCAACAGTTATTGTCAGGAAGGAGTTGATTTGCATTTGAATAGGGTGGCTTTTTAATGTCTCAGAAATAAGATGTTGTTGGGGACAATGTCTGGAAAGATTCCCCAAGGTAAATGTAAGGAGGCAAATTGCATGCATGTCTCTTCTTCTAAGGACTTCTCTGGTGGAGCAAGGGTGGTGGAAAAAAACAACCTATGATGTGGAGTGAAAAAGGATGGCTGCTTTTTCCATAGACACTCTATCTTCGCTCCGTCCTCAAGGCCTGACAGGGAGAGCACAATGCTGCTCTGGCATCCTGCTGGGGAGTAGCCGTGGAGCCACAGGTCCCTCTTGAAAATACTGTGGCAAATGTGAACCAGTCACTTGAGAACATTCAGGAGGAGGAAGGCAAATGGAGGTTTAATAGGGATTTTCCTGTAAAATAAGTGACCAGCATTGTTCCCTCTTTTGCCAGCTGGATTTGGAGGCACCTCAGTCAGTCTGTCTCCTAAAGGGTCCCACAGGTAAAGGGTGGGCTGGGGATCTGGAGGTCTTGGCAACAAGATTGCTGTATCAACACAAACCTGGGACTGTGAAGTCTCCTCAACCTTTCACATGCCTACGGAGTTGGTTTTATGTCCCTTGCTGTTTGTTCTGCGGCTGGTGCCTCAGACGAAATCCTAACACCATGCTCTTGTCTGTGCATGAGTGTTAAGACAACGAATTATCAGTGCAATCAGTGAATCTAATGAATGCAAATCATTACTTAAACCTGGCAAGCTAGAATAAATCACTGCGGGGAAAACACGAGGTAAGGGACAGGATTTCAAGGTTTATCAGATCAGGGTTTTTTCATTACACTCATGCCCAGGTTTTACTGCACTGCATTCATAGAGCTGGATGTCCAGTGCTTTTGTCTGTGTGCATGACTGTAAGTAGGAAGTTTCTCACCAGCTATAAATTGAAATGCTCCTTCTCCATCCGCGGTAGGAAACTGGGTGCTGTTCTGCTGCTACCAGCTCTGTGTAAAGCAGTTTGTCCTTTAATGAAGATATGCTCACGTATGCGGAAAGGGAGCACAGGGACACACAAGGCTACATGAATTAATACTACCTAACTAGTATCCTGGACTTTAGAGCCCCTGGTATTAGAAGTTTCCAACATGTGGAACTCGAATGGACGAGGCTGCTCTTCTGCAGTGGAAGATACATCCTCGGATGCACCTAGACAGGTCTGGTCCATGGTACGTTTGTTTTTAAGTGGTTTTGCTACTAGAGGTTGGGCCTTTGGCTCTTGCATGATCACTTGATTTTCTCGTGCCTCATCTCCCCACCTGTGAGACAGGGATGACACTTCTGCCTGACTTCATGAGAAGAGAGGGACCTGTGAGGATTCTTGGACACAGGAGTAACAGATCCTTTGAAGTACCTATGGCCAACAGAAGGCAACTTCAGGTAGTACCTGTATGCAGTCTGAGATGTCACAGCTATCTTTTCCCAGAAAGCCAGCTGTGGCCAGGGTGGTGAGCAGCTCTTCAGAGCTGTCTTGGGGCTCTGCACCTTCCCCAGATGTCCAGCCCCAGGTCTCCCTTGCTGGGACTGCCCAGACCATATTTTTGGGGTAACCAGACTTAAAAATCAAAGCTCAGATTTTCTGTTCCAGTTCTTTCCTGCTCCTCACCCAGCCCACTTCAGCAATGTACTCAGGGCAACGAGCCAAGGCCTTATTTTCTGTCATGCTGTTACCAAGAAGGACATGAAGCTTTCCAAACTCAGGCTGATTGCATGTTTGCTGAGCAGTGCCACTGTTTACTGATGAACAGACCACGGTCCCATCTGTGTGCTGTGCACAGAGTGGCGTGAGCTGACCTCCCAGCTCTTCCGCTCGAGATATTCACCACTGGAGGTATTGCTACATCTGTTTTCCTTTCTGAGTGTCTCTTGGGAGGTGAACTTTAAGTCCTGCCTAAATTGTACAGGACTTGCTGGCGAAGACAGCTGAAGAGTTGCTGCCTTGGCCCATTGTCTAGCCAGACCTGCCAGGCTGTGTCCCCAGTCTGCACTGCTCATGATGACGGTGGGAGGGTGCCCTTGGCAGAGGAAGGACTTCTAATGGCAGATGCCAGCGCAGGCCCATGAGGGACACCAATATCTATGCCACCAATCAATTACTAGACAAGAGTCAACCAGCATTGCTCAGAGCAGCTTCTCCTTTGAAAGTCCCTCTGGCCCAGACAGCAGGGACACAGCGGGGCAAGTAGCAGGCAGCATCTGCGCCACCAAAGGAGTGCTCCGGGAAAGGACACTTCCTCTGGTGCCAGGAGGCAGCTAATAGCTTGTATGTGACTGAGGACACTGCTGTGCTGTGGAAGAAGGGTATCTCCACCACACCTTTGCTAGCCTTCGCTGCCATCTGTAGGTTCACTACTACTTGATAGATGTCTTCAAGGCAGCTTGATGATGAAAATCCCTGTGGTAGGGATGTAAGAGCCCATTCTGAGCTAAGAGCTCCATTCTCAGCCCAACTTGCAGGGGAGGGATCCCAAACTGCTCATGGAGAGCACATCTGACTACCTAGACTCAGCTGCTTGCAGTACATTCCTACCATCCTGTGGAAAATGCACACAGTTTGCTGACCCATCCCATCCTTAACGTCTGTTTTGCTAACCCGTGCTGTGTCAGCAGCTGCAAACACTAGGCAATGTGACATCGCACAGCCTAGTATAGGCTGTGTAGCTGGGAAACCTTTACTGCTGGCTAAATCAGAGCCTCTGCTTTTGTTAAAGCCCAGAGAGGAGCTCACCCCTAACCTCTCGCTGTACTTTTCTGTGGTGGTTGCACATCATGTACCTGCAGTGCAGTGCTGGCAGACTAACCACATGCAAAATGTCAGAAGTAGGTTTTGGTTTGATTTACCTTCTTTAATAGCAAGATGTAGCTCTGGCTCAGTTTTAGATACAGGAAGCGAGCACAGCCCATACTGAAGGTAGAATAAGGTACGCTTCACCCCTCCGCTGCAATCGCTTCCAGCAGGCAGATGATGTGAGCACCCTGACTCATGGTTTGAAGCTGAGGATTGGAACTGAGCCTAAGTTTGGTTTAGCTCATCCAGCTGGGACCTGATGGAACTGATCTGACGCTGCTGCAAGGAAGCTGATGCCACTAGGGTCTGCACTGGCCCAGACACAGCAGGCTTGAGGGGAAGGTCATGTTTATGGGTCCCCAGTGAGGTCCGAAGGGGCATCACTGGGCAAAGTCCTGCTGTAGCCTGTTCTTCACTGGCACCAGCAGTGGGGAAGTCCAGGCAGCCAAAATTCCCACTGCCACAGGCAGTGCCTTGCATGCTGGGACAGCTGGGAAGCCTGACAGGGTGAAAGCCAGCAGGGTGAAATCCAGCCAGGTGCTGGGGCAAGGAAATGCAACGAAAGTGAGCAACCGAGGAGGACCATAACGGGGTGAGGGATGTTCAGTAACATTTCACACGCTTGGGAAGAAACCAAGAGATGCCCTAGTTTCTCTGCAGCTGACGATCCCCTGCACACTGCCCAAACCTTCCCAACTAGTATTGCAGATATGCGATGGGGATCTGAGGGGTTTAACGCAGCGTGCCAAAGCAAGCAAATTCAGCACGTCCCACAAAACAATATATCGCACCTTTTTGCTTAGGAAGGTGAAACTAGCACCCAGGGTAGAGTTGCAAAGACTGCAAGAAATTTCTTGTCGGTAGTTTTGTCACAGGTTAGGGCTGGGCCAGCCACTAGACAAATGACAGATGTTCTCTATTAATCCCTCTCCCTTCCTATAGGGGAAGAGAAAGGGAACAAGGGAGAGAGACCTATGCATTGGAAAAGAAAACTGAAACAGCTTAATGAAACAATAACATTAAAATGAAACATATAAAAAAGCAATACTGAGACCAACCCCTCCACCACCTCACTCCCTCCATGAGATTCACATCACCCCTGACACTTTGGGCGGGCACTTGGGAAGTCTCAGACTGGACTCAGCAGCAGATGGGAACCAGATTCAAGAGCTGGATTCAGGAACGTGTGGATTGGGACTGAAGGCATAAGAATGGACAAAGACCCTGGTAGTGACTGTAAACATCAAGCACTGTCACTTCTAGAAGCAGACACTGCCTGCAAAAATATGATGTTGACTTCAGAAAGTGTGGTCACCTAGAAGAGACTGAGCTGAAAAGTAAAATCACTGAACAGAATTAGTTTAGTTCTAGCTCAAACCAGGGCAAGTTTGATAGCTCAGTGTTGGCAGATCACTTGTTTAGCAGAAGCTGAGGCTATTGGCAAGCCTCTGAAGTTGTGTGTTAATATACCTAAAGATCTCGCTTAGTGGAAGTCAGGATCTCAAAGCCTTGTTATTTTACTGACTGCTGGTGTAAATCAGTTAGTCTGAGCTCACTTGGGTGACACAAATAATGGTTGAATGAAAGGAGAATTAGACATGAAGGAAGAGTCATCTGCTGGCCACGCCATTTCCTACCAGCCAAGTATGAAACTCATGGCTCTGGAAGTGTCTGTGTCCTGCTTTTGCTGGGAAAGAATCACAGGTCTGCCATGGTCTGCAGGCTGTTCGCAGTTTGGAGTCAGCCAGGACAGCTGCCCTGAGCTGGCGTACGGGTCTATCCCTTACCATAAACATCATGCTCGGTATAAGGGGGGACGTTTGCTAAAAATGGGGGCTCTTCCTGCTTCTCCCCATT
Organism: Buceros rhinoceros silvestris; assembly: GCF_000710305.1. Classification (NCBI taxonomy): domain Eukaryota; kingdom Metazoa; phylum Chordata; class Aves; order Bucerotiformes; family Bucerotidae; genus Buceros; species Buceros rhinoceros. The sequence goes on along the minus strand of NW_010433249.1, from coordinate 34,270 downwards.
CCTGGAGGGTCTTGCTTACTATTTTGTTCCTGAGGACTGTTTTCCTGTTTATCGTGACTGCTGTACATTCACCGGGCTGAGTATAATTTTATACCGGCATTTGGTGTTAGTTTGGCTGTTTCATTAAATCTGTTTTCGTTTCACTCATAGGTCTCCTCTCCCTTTCCCAATCCCCCTTCTTGGCTGCAGAGGGGTCATCGGGTGATAGAGCAACTGCTCTAGTTTAGCCCCAGATATGGACTAAATGTAGACAGTCAGGTAACCAATCAGTGGACTAATTGATTTATGTAACAGCAGAGAGTAGTTTGTAGACTTTGAAATATCGTATGGGCACATTGCCAAAAATATGCACTGAAGACCGAATTCTTCAAAGGCTGCCTGAGGTCCAAAACAGGCTCCAGGTGTCTGCCCTGGTGGCTCTCCACCAGCTCTCTGTGCTGTCAAGCCGCAGGCCATCGCTTTGCCTTCTCCATCGCAGCTTCAGGCACGGATTCCCTCAGGTCGTCTTTTTGGCTAACCGATGTCTTGGATGATGCTAGTATTTTAACTTCCCAGATTCATAAGGAAGGCTAGCAAATGATTTCTTATGAGCAACAACGAGTCATTTCCTCCATCCTGGGATCTCTTTGACTCTTTTTAAAAATTTGGTCAGTGTCTGATCTTCCAAGTCAAAATTCAGCCTGCTTTTCCTTTAACTTTGCCCCCATCACTCTTTTTCCACCCACAAGCAGCAAACTTTGCAAAGCCCTGAAAGGTGGCTGGTCACGTGTTGCATTCAGCCTTTCTCGGCAATGCTGACTCTAAGCAACATTCTCCCCAGGTTCATGAGATTTTCGCCATCAATGGATTTACTGGCGAAGTCACCATCACGAACTCTTAAGCAAGCCTTCAACTAATGCATTTAGGTTTTTTTAATTTGATCTCCCACTTTACTTAAAATTCAAGCTGTTTTGCAGGCACTAGTTCTTTTGCATTTGCATGATTAGTGTCGCTTGTGCATGCTCTCTCTACCTCTTTTTTTTTTTTTTGACCTTCTGGTGTTATTAGTGTGCCTCATTGTTCATTATTACTGAGTCACTGTAAATGTTCCTGCTAGAACCAAAACCGGCTGAAAATATTCTGAAAATATTCTTTTGTTTTTGGGGTTTTTTTGTGCAAATGATGATTTATTAAAGATAAAGATTTGCAAAGCTGTTTGAGTTACTGGGTAATCCACAGGGTAAATTTCTCCAGTCTCTGTTGAAAACTGGATATAAAGCCCGTATCTGTTTTACCTAAGTGGGAGGTGCTTTTTAAGTTTCTGGGTCCGTGCAGCCCAGGTGCTCTGGACTGCGCTGACCTGTTCCCCTCTGCCATTGTCTGCTCTTGGTGGGACAGACGAGCCGGGCTGTGTCCAGCTCTGCTCCTAGTTGCTCCCTGCAGTTGAGGGATGAGGAACCCAGGGCACACTTTGACCCACTCTTCAGTCTCTCCAGTTGCATCTAAACTTTTATCAGACTGTAAATGGGCTAGCAGTGGGAAGGTTGGTGCATTCACTAGAGATAACATTGTGCATGGACAGGAAGCGAAATCTCAGTCCCACATATGTACCTGTTGCTCATTTTTGTGTTGAGACAAGAGAAAGCAGAGAAGGAATTGGATTCCTTCTTGTTATGTTTTTCCAAAGATCTCATCTTTGTGCTTTAAACAAATAGGAATAATAGCATTTTTTTAATCTCAAATATTTTCACAGAGGAGTGAAAAACCTGGCTTTTGTCTGTCTCCGGTTCATACCTTGCCAGTGGGGAAATTGTGTTACTACCAGCTTCCTCAGCAGAGAGTTAAGTTTCTGTAATGGCATGATCTGCGAGGGACTGTTGTCACTTCTCACACTGGTATTGCTTTTCTCTTTTCTTTAAACAGGCATTTTTTCAATCTCTCTTTCCTGAGTGCTCCTCCTAGGGCTTGCTGTTTGACTTCTTGCCTTACTCTCATGGAGTCCCCTGTATTTTTAGTCATCTCTGCTTTACCTTTGCTTCTTGGGAAAACCCCTAGACTTACCTGTCTCTGATACTGACATGCAGGAGGGAGTGCAACATGTGCTGACTTCTTGAAGTGGCTTTTGGTCTTGCAGCATCAGCAAATTGTCACTTAGTCTGATTTGAAATCATTGCCCCAATGGCCTGTCTACTAACTTTTTGCTGTCAGTTTTCCTGGAGCTTTGATCTATTTCATGCCACTTAAATTTCACCTCCAGTTTTATACATGAACTGCAGACACTCGTGAGTGTGACACACAACTGACTGTGAGCTCTGGTAACCTGTAGAGCTGGTGTAAATCTATTTCAGTATCTGAGTGACCAGTCTGGGTCCTGCCCACTCCATCTGGAGAATTCCACCACAACCCTACTTTAGGGATGTGTTTCGGGAAAAAAGTGTTTGACCAGTTGCAGTGCTCCTTCCAGACATACCTGTCCCATCTCTCCAGGTCTGCTGTGCCAGGTTGCTCTTGATATCTTCAGCTTTGTAATTTTACAGAAGACGTCCTGCTTAGGAATACTGTCGTTCAGGTTGTGCACCAGGCCGTAGGCTTGCTTTCTGGGCTCATTCTCAGAGCAGGCTTCCAGTGTGCAAAACTCAAAATGGCCATTGTCTTCAAACTTCTGGGAAATTTAGCGCAGAGTAACAAGATACAAGTTAGCTCCCCATCTGAAATCAACCTGATGTCTTGGAAGCCCAAATGAACACTGAACCTTTTGCACAGTGACAGTCTCAACTACCAATAAATTATGAGGTTAGGGCTTTTATCACATTGTCATTAATCTACTTGTGTGATATCAAGATCTGATGCTTCCACTTATGACTTCACTGAATGAGCAAGGTCCAAATGGAAATGGAGACACCACGCAACAATCCCCCCACCCCCCCCAAAAAAGCCTCTCCATCCCTCCAGGAGAGTGTTGCAGGTACTGGCTGAGCCCTACACCAGGGACCTCCTTCTCCGGGAGGCAATATTGCCGGAAGCCCTGTGTGCAGTGTGCCTGTAAAACAAGTGGGAAGAGAAAGGCAGCTTGTGGTGCTGCAAGTGCAACACTTTGGAAAATCCAGCACCTCAACAGTTAACACCACACATACAGATCACAACCCTCTGGTGCGTTCCAAGAGTGGCTAATCACTTGAAACCTCCCTCAGCCCTCCCACCATACACCATTCTCTTTGTAGCTCTACTAGGGCACGTTGAAGTTGCTGTCAGAGCCAGAAGTATGCCACACAGCGCTCTAGCCCCTTGGCACTGCACAGGCTCAAGCAGCAATTCAGTGAAAGGGCGAGTGCCACCCCTGAACTTCTCTAGTTTGCCACAGTCAACAGGATTTTTTTTCCCTCTTTCATAGCACAGCAGTCACTTAACAAGGTTTTCATCCCTGTGGCAGCTACAGGCTGATGGAAGTGCTGACAGCAGCAGCAAAGTATGCTCAGCTACCGAGTGAAAATAAGCTTCCCTCTTAGCTGTCCTCATCAGCCCACAGCAGAGGAAGAACAGGAGTGGTAAGGAGGAGATCTTTCCCAAAGTGCCTTGTGTCACCTCTCCAGGCTCCTCCTAAATGCAGATTGGGTGGTTCTGAATCCTGCAAGGGAAGAAGCCGCCTACTTTCCTCCAACTCCATCCTCTGACAGCGTGTCGGTGATTAAAGTGTCCTGGGTCTGGTTCTGTCATCCTGGCAAAGCAGCAGGGCCCGGGACTCCCCAGGTCATCCTCGTTAGGTTTACAATTTGTAAGTGCTTAGACACATGGGCCTGGCTAGTTCCACAGGTATGCCATACAGCATAGAGCAGGGGCCCTGCTGAGCAGCATTTTTTTCCCTCTGTGCCTTGCAAATCACAGCCAGCAGTGAGGACAAGCAGGTTTTTTTTCCTCCTGTGTTTAGGAAATCTCTGTCATATCTGGTGGAGAGGGAAGAGCTGAGTATGCTTTGGGTGTCAGCACGATGCCTGCTCAGCTTGGAGCCACTTCTCAGACACATGAAATAACGTGCTCACAATCTTAGCCAGCAAGACCCTAATGTTCCGGAAGAGCACAATGATCCCTAACAGCTTCCTGAAGGTGGAAGGGGACTGTGGGATCACTTTGCCTGAAGTCCTGCGGTAGGTCCCACTGTTTGCATGTGTATTTGTGGGAACACATGCTCATTAGCTATCAGGGATGGGTTGTCTGGGAGGCCAGGACTATGTTTTACGAGGCCAGGCTTGAAGCCCCATCTGTGCTACTAGCACCTCAGCTGCCCGTCTTTGTCGTCTCCTTTCTGCCTGGCACACCTTGCAGGCTCATCTAACTCCCCTTGCCTGCCCATGAGCCTCAGTGTCTTTAGACAGAAGACAGAAGGTGAAGCTCGAGAACTCATTTCTCTCTGGGCTGGGGGAGAAAACAGAAGTAGGAAGAGCAGAAGCCTCCGTGGATGAAGTTGCTTCTCCAGGTGCACACTGATGTGTAACCCCTGCGGGGCTGGCCAGGATGCCCGCAGCACAGCTGAGTGACAGCCTGAGTGCGAGGTGGACAGTCCACAGGCCAGGCTCCCTGCTAACCCGGTCACATGGACTTGAGGATCTCTCTGCCAGTATCTGGGCCGCAGAGGACATCAGCTTGTGTATATATGGCAAAGTGAACTTGTTCAGTTCTGTTTGGGGTGACTTGCCCAAGTAAGCGTGTGAGCAACACGACAGCAAGTCTCTGCAGGATGCCACTTTGGTACTC
>NW_010433249.1:28108-29322 GCF_000710305.1 Buceros rhinoceros silvestris | reverse complement strand
TCTTTTATCCACCCACACCAGGTCTGATCTTGCCAGGGATTGCCTCCAGGGGTATTTGGTATTCCTCCCAAATTACAGTGGGGAGGTTGGCTGCCTTTTGCTCTGCAGATTCCATGGCCCTGCTTGTGCTTGCGTGCACAGCTGTGCACAGGGGTGGCTGAGTAGCTGTGAGCCTGCTGGTGTGCGCACACAGACTCTGTGTCTTGGGGGAACTAGTGCCCAGGGACTAGGGGCAAGAGTGCTTAGAGGGCACACGCTAGTTTCTCAGAAACAGTGAAGTAAATTCCGTTTTCAAGTGCTGTGGAGTCCGTTTTAAGGCTCTAGAAAGTGTTACACACACAGAGGTTGTGTTTATTAAACACACACACAGTTTAACACTAGTCAGGATGGCTCTTTTCCTTTCAGGATGGTGACCCTGTTCTATGGAAACTGATGAAACCCTGCAGGAGGGAGATCTGAGTCACGAGAGCTTCTCGTGGAAACTTACTTCCTGGCCTCCTTTTTGCTGTGCACTGAGAACAGAAGATGAATTAAGGCATGGCGGAGCTCTCTGGACCACGATAAGCAGTTTTCATTCCTATGAAACATGCAGTCTTTCACTATCTATATTCTTTCCTGCTTCTTATTTCTCCCCTTTGCCCTCCTCACTCCCTGCCCTGCTCAGGGAGCAGCCTGTGATCTTTGGTCACACATCCATTCAGTAACTTGCAAGGTCCCATCATTTATAATTCTTAGACACTTTCACATACGGAAATTCCCAAAGGTCAGAGAAGGGAAATGGTTAATTCCTTTTATTCAATGCCTAACCTCCCACCTCCTCCCCCACTTCCCACCCCCACCCTGTGTGAACAGGAAGCTTGAAAAGGAAAAGGTTTTTGAATCCAGCAGCTGGGAATGGAGGAATCCTGGAACTTTATGCTGCAGAAGCTCAGAAACAACAATAAAGGTTTTCCCCCACCATCCAAAGAGCAAGTATATATATATATATATAAAAGGAATTATCTCTGCGAACAAACACATGGGGGATGGGAGGGGTCAAAATCCTAGCCGGCAAGGGCTGAATTGGCCAAAGCTCTAGCAAGCAGAGGATGAGCTGACTGTATCATACAACACGTAAATTGGAAAAGCCGGGGAGAAGCCTAGCCAGGTGATGCTCATGCAGGTGTGATTTGCGTCTTGCTCATGTCTTCTTTGCATTGCTGAAACACACAAGG
>NW_010433249.1:24476-27982 GCF_000710305.1 Buceros rhinoceros silvestris | reverse complement strand
CAATCCTGAGTAATGGACCTCAAGGTGGTTTGCAGGCATATTGCTCTTTTTTCCGGACACTAAGTTGCAATCCTTTCAGGTGAGGAAATTGAGGTGACTGAAATCTGAGCTACCTTTGGATTTTTGCCAACCTGGAAGATGAGGACAAAGATGATTTGCTTAGAAAGTAGAAGTGCCTGCCAGGACTAATGGGAAGCCAGTCATGCCCCAAGGAGTTTACTCACTAATTGAAAGCAGGAGCTTCTTGAAACAACTTTCCAAGAGTCTGGCTCTGCAGAGCACATGCCTATGCCTTCGACAATGTGGTAGAGGTTCTTAGAGAACCTTGTGGAGAGTGTTAGGATGCCACAAAGTTTCAATGAGTAATGCGAACAAATAATCATCTGAGGCAAGGATAACAAGCTCAGTCACGTACTGTGTACTGAGGATGAAAGAAGAGTGAATTTGGCATGACTAAGGATTTGGAAAACATCCTCCCTCTTTCAGATGCACAGAGCCCCAAATCAGGGGCTTTTGAATCGATAGTCAAAAGAAGCTACTAAAGCTATTCCTGTGCCCTTTCTGTGAGAGTCCACATGCACTTACCCAAATGCAAGCAGGCACACACCTCCAGCAAGTTGTGGGACCAACCTGCAGCTTTACAGGAGCGCAAATACTTTTGGTAGAGTTTCACCCAATGAAGAGGAGTCTTCCTGCTGTGACTTTGACCTGCTGCAGCATGCAGTGAACCCAGGCACCCTGTCTCTTAACCCAACTCAAACGTAATCAGCTATAGGTCTGCTTTTCAGAGACTGAGACAGAGATTGAGATGCTTTCCAATTCTGTAGCCTGCCACCAGAGTGATGCATGCAGGAGCAAGAGCCTGACAGCTTTATAAAAAGGCATTTCTGCTTTAAAAGCCTGCTTTAGGCTGGCTTGCATGAGCCCTGGCAGTTTTGTGGCAACAGGAGAGGCAGGGACCTTCCTTTTCATTTCTCTGCTGATCCCTTGGACAAACTGTGTCACCACTTCATGGAGGCGTAAAAAGCTGAGGGCTCCTTGGAGGAAAGATGTACCTGGGCCGATGCTATTCAACAAACCAGAGAGCACAGCCCACCTGAGGACTGCCCTTCTGTTCACAGCGCTTTGCTGTTTCACCTTCCAAGACCTCAGGAAAATGAGGAGTGTGAAAATTACTTTTTCAGCCTTCGTGTAGAGAACAGTAGCAAGTAGACGTATGCAACCGTTGCCACAAGTAGCACTTAAACGTAGTAACCGCTGCATGCTGTGAACTGCATAGGCCTGCAGCTCCCATGTTTATGAAGGGCTCCTGCAACTGCAGGAGGCAATGGTAAATAAAACAATGATCCGGATGGATTATACCATCCCTCTGCGTTTGTAACCCTAAATCTCCTCTCAGAGACCCACAACCATGTTTGCTCTTGGCTTACAGTGAAAGTCATCTTTCGCTGTAAGTGCCTGCTCCCTTTGTCAGTGCCTGCTCCCCTCCAGCATGCCCAGGTTGGGGTGACCCCAGGGACCGTGGGCAGCCGGCATAGCTTAAAGCAATCCCAGCACTGCCCCAAGGCACTGCTGGCACCACATCGGCTCAGGATCCGATCACAGCAACCCCCTGCTCTGAAAGAGCTGTTAGGCTGGGAATCAGGAGCACATTCTCCCTGGCTGCAGACCCCACAGTGCAGCCGTGTGTCGGGGCATTCTGCTCACCACAGCTATTCCACTGTTTACTTGTTTCCATCACACCAAACCCTTGCTGATATGGGCTTGTGGTTAACGTGTGCTCTCCCATCCTCTTGCCCAGTACATTGTTTTCCAGTCCCTCCACCAGCACTGGGTCTATCCATCCATCTGCAGGGTTAGAATCCACAAATCTCCGAGGGCAGGCAGCGTCCTGCTGTGTTTAAAAGGGAAGTAGTAAATGGTGCCTGAGTCATTGTTGATGTAAATACCACATCATATTTGACAACTGCTCTAAGGCAAGGTTTCATTAGCAGTATTTTGTGATCTGACTTCAGGGACTGCTTTCTGAAGTTTTCCTTTTTTTTTTTCTCTACACCACTACCCCCCCACCCCACCCCTGCCTTGTTTGTAACATCCCCTTTGAAATCGTGACAATAAAATTTCCTTCCCCACTGATTTAGTCCTTTTCCACTTGGCACACACGGACATTTTCCCTGCTGTTTCTATGGAACTGAAGTCCCCATGAGGCTCTTTTGTTTACTTCCTTGCAAGTAGCTGAGCATCACTGGTGAGGTCAGAGGGAAGGTGCATGGCTCTGGGAATAGCAAGAGCAATGCTGCCAACACCAGTAGGCTGTAAAATTAACCTGCTTTGACACCTATCTCATTTTCAGGCTCTCACTTTCAAGATGCCAGGGTTTATATGTTTCCACCCACCACCATAGTTCCTGATTTCAGCCGGCACCTGAAATGAAAGTACCAAAATACTGCGATAAAGCTGTAATATTTGTGCAACAGCTAAGCCAGTGAACATAAGGATTATAAAATACCTCACTTCAGGAACAGGTTTGATTACTTTTGGGAGACAGGACTCCTGCTGTGCTCGCTCTGGCACAGCGTTGTGGCACTGGCTAGGTGTGCTGGGCCAGCTCCTGCATGTCCCACCATCACCGCTGCTCCATTGGTTCTTACTGAGCCAAGGGACCAGAAGAGCAGCTCATACAACCTTTGCAATCAGCTCATTACTGGATTTATGGGACAGGGGAAGATTAAATTAAAGATTATTCACCTGTACTCAAAGAAGGTGGTTTTACCCCTCTACTCAGCTCTGGTAAGACCTCACTTGGAGTACCATGTCCAGCTCTGGAGTCCTCAGCACAAGACCTGTTGGAGCAGGTCCAGAGGAGAGCCACAAGAATTAATAGAGGGATGGAGCACCTCTCCTATGAAGAAAGCTGAGAGATTTGGGGTTGTTCAGCTGGAGAAGGGAAGGCTCTGTGGAGGCTTTATTGTGGCTTTTCAATAGGTAAAGGAGGCAAATCTTTAGCAAGGCCTGTTGCAATAGGACAAGGGGTGATGGCTTTAAACTAAAAGAGGGGAGATTTAAACCAGATATAAGGAAGAAATTTTTTGCAATGAGGGTGGTGAAACACTGGAACAGGTTTCCCAGAGGGGTGGTAGATGCCCCATCCCTGGAAACATTCAAGGTCAGGTTGATTGAAGATAAACAGTGACCAACATAAAGGTCCCTGGGCTACCTTTCCTCCACAGACCGAACCAGGCTGGGCTGTGCTGTCTCCCAGGAGGGAGGTGGAATGGGGAGAAGACATGCTGCTGCTGACAGGCTGGGTCCTTGCCTACAGAGGCAGCCTGGCACAGAATCAGTTTATCTCTGCTGAGGACATTGCTTGGCCTTTTAAATTTGTGTTTCCATTTGAAATATGTGCGTGTTTTGCAAAATACAGTGAAGAAAGCTAAACAGAAAGCTTCCCTTTGAAGACATTTCACATTCTTCCTCACCTCCAGCTCCGGCTCTCTTGTTCCTCC
>NW_010433249.1:10998-24286 GCF_000710305.1 Buceros rhinoceros silvestris | reverse complement strand
GGAAAGAGAAATAACCTGAGAGAAAGCAGAACATCCTCTGCTCTTCTGACTGCAATGTTGTAAACACTTTTCTTACTCTGCTCTTCAGCAATGCTACGGGGACTTTTTGGCTGCAGCCGCCCATCCCAGGCAAACTCCCCATCACCCATGGGAATCTCCTGAAGGTGGGCACGGGATGGAGCTCCATACAGGACTTACCAAGGACAGCCATATGAGAGGCATTTCGTTGTTTACAGCCAGCATAAAGAAGGACAGCTTGAAGGGAAATGTCCAGCCTACATCTACGGTGAGGTAGAAGCAGAGTGTGAAACGGCAGAACATGAGTAAACTGGTCTCAGTGCAGGAGCAGGCGGCCAGGAAACTCAGTGTGTCTTCAGTCCTTCTGAACCCCGGCTTTGCAGCTGCATAAGGGACGGAGCCTCAACTCATTGTGCAAAGGGGCTGAAATTTTCCCTTCTCCTTGCTGAAGACCTGGCTGTACCGCTGTCTCCATACTGCCAGGAGCAAGGTGTGCTGGCAAGTGGCTTCCACGCGCTGATCTCCTCTGCCCAGTGGGGTTCACAGAGAGGGATCCCAAGCCTCCTAAAGCATCTCTCTGGGTTGGCATACGCAGCCTGGGCCATGCGGCTGCTTAGCTTTCAGACAGTGGCACACTCACCAGGGTTGCAGAATTGAATTTGTTCATGCAGGGCTCACTCCTAATTGCAAGTGTCTGGGCAGCGTCCTCCACAGGAGCACGGATGGCAGGAGTAGTACAGGGGCCCTTCCTTCCACAAGACCTGTGGGAACAAGAAGGGGTGAAGAATCAAATTATTTCCCTTTGAGAGAAGAGAAAGTTACCTTGGTCCAACCCCTGTTGCACACATCAAAATGGTCCTAAAGTGGAATTAATTTACTGAGGAATAACAGTTCAGTAATTTTGGCCTTTATGCTGTCTGCCTGGCCTAAAGCTGGTACTGGAGTGTGTCCAAAGTGTGTCCAAAGAAGGGCAACAAAGCTGGAGAAGGGTCTAGAAAACAAATCTTATGAGGAGTGGCTGAGGGAACAGGGGTTGTTTAGCCTGGAGAAAAGGAGGCTCAGGTGAGACCTTATAATTCTCTACAACTACCTGAAAGGAGATTGTAGAGAGGTGCGGGTTGGTCTTTTCTGCCAAATAACAAGCAACAGGACAAGAGGAAATGGCTTCAAGTTGCACCAAGGGAGATTTAGGTTGTGTATTAGGAAAAATTTATTCACCAAAAGGGTTGTAAAGCACTGGACCAGGCTGCCCAGGGAAGTGGCGGAGTCACCATCCCTGGAGGTATTTAAAAAACCGTGTAGATGTGGTGCTGAGGGACATGGTTTAGTGGTGACTTGACAGTGCAGGGTGAATGGTTGGACTCGATGATCTTAAATGTCTGTTGCAACCAAAACGATTCTGTGATTCTGTGAAAGCTGAGATTCTCAGCTGAAACACAGGCTCCTCATCCCACGGTCAAGTAACACATTGCTGAAAAACTGTAAGGAAAAGTAAGGAATAAAAGTTGTGCCAAGAGAGGCTGTGGCTGAGGTAGATGAAAAGATAAGAGAGTGGTGGCAAAAGGTATCACTGAGATCTCATCTCCAGCAGATCTTCCGTACTACACCTGTGCACAGCAACTCAGCTGGACGCAAACTGTACGGTGTCGAGTTTGTCCAGATTCACTTCAGAAAAACACAGTGTTCTGAACCTCAAAGATTAAAGCAGTTCGGTGACGGAAATAGGAAGCTGCTGAAGAACCAGCTAATCATGTTGCCTTGTATTAGCTCTTGCAAGAATATAGCAATGAAATACTTTTCACTTCCTGAGTTCCTCAATATACTTCCTCTTAACTAATTTCTTTGTTATGTAAATACAATCTCTGTGCCCATGAGCAAGGAGGATGCTTCGTTTTGGTTTCCAAACATTACTGGGAAGCTGGATTTATAGTTTTATCAGTATTTACATTCAGGTCTGGCTGTTGTGAGATGGAAATTATTTTTATTTTTCTCATCATAGTCCTCAAATTCCTACCTGCTGGGTAGGGTGGGAAAGGAGAGTCAATGTTGGCATTGCCTGGGTGCCTTTGGAGTATAAGGCTTATTTTTTGAAATGACATCACTATTAACAGACCTAAATCCAAGTGGCTTTCTCAAATGATTCCTCGAAGACAGTCAGATGTTTCATTGTAAGTGAAATCAACAGGATTACACACTTACTCTTTTTTTAATGTGGTTGAACGTAAGTCCCTTCGGAAAACAAAGCACAAACTTTAAATCACATAGGCACTTTTGCAAGCAGAGCGCAAGAAGCCCGGTGCTGGTATCTGTTGTATTGGCATAAGGCCAGAGCAGGTGCAGCAAGGAGCTGGATCAGAGCTGCAGGTAAGGGCAGGAAGTCCAGCAGCTTGTTTCTGTTCTTCAGAAGGCGAGCATAACCCCTAAACAAACGTCAGGAAGGGTCACATCTCATCCTCTTGGAAGCCAGAGGGAATTATCCTGAAGAGAACCCCATATTACAGATGAAACACAGGAGGCCGAATTTAAACATGTAAATTGACAATTGAGTGAGTAACAATGACAGAAAACCATCCAGGAGTCGCTGCATCGGGGTTTACCCCTTGCAAACTGTTATCTAGTGTGCATGTCCCTTCTTTGCAGAACATGAATGCACCTCCGAGGATCGCAATGGCCTGCCCATCTTTGCAAATAAATTTCCCCCACGGGGCTCCTTGCAAAATACACCATCTAAATCCCTAAAGCAACCAGCTGCTGGAATTACAGCATTTGTGTCTAAATCACTCTGTCTTCTGCTCACAGCCCCCCACCATCTCTTTAGTTCTCCTGTGCGCGTGCACCTGCCTTGCCATTACCCTTTCACAAACCCCTCTGCACCTGCAGTGGCTTTTTCACAGCTACTAGCTCTCTGCACTGCATGACTCAGGGCCTCAACAAGGACAGGGTGGCCACACTCTGTGGGGGTGACTGATACTGTAGTATCAGCTTCTGTGCAGGCGCGACGCTCAGAAGGGGAGGCAGCAGCAGGGCTGATGGGGAAACCCACTTCCACACTACATATATCACAGGCAGGACCACCCAGGGAACAAGGAGACCGCTGTCACAGCCATGGCCATCCTCACTCCCAGGGACCTGCAGGGAAGAGGATCAAAACTATTGCACTATTTCTTTTTTTCCCCAGAGCTGAAGTAGAAATACCTTGTGAAGTCTCCCAGGTTCCCTCAGGAGCTTTGTCTTGTTGGTGCTGGGCCGTGGGTGGAACTCCAACTGAGAGATGAAGACAAGGCAACTGCTGTGGGAAGAGCAGGGGTGGGCTGAGACCCAGGGCAGGTCACGGTCCCTCGCTCTGATGCTGGCTGCTCTGCAGGGCTTGGTTTTTGTTATTACATTGATGTTTTTACACAAATCCCTGTGCTGAAGAGAGGTGGTTCCCAAGAGGCTGTAGCGTAAAGGATGGGTATAGAAGACAGATAATCCGTTTTCTGGTTATGTTAATCTGTTCTAACTCTAGATTGCCAGCTGACCTGATGATCTCCTGCATTGTATATAGGGGCCTTGCTGTGGCAAGGTGATTCTCACCGGCCTGTTGATCTGACGGAAAACTAGTTTACCAATAAAAGAAAAAAATTTCTCTCAGCTTCCAGGATTGCAACTTGCAGTGCAAGGGAGGTGCCAGGAACATATGGCTAGGATCAGGCAGGAAGAGTAGGACCACCCTTTCACCAGCAGCCCACAGATAGATCAGATTAAGCCTAAATGGGAAACTGCACCCTAAGGGTCAGCAAATACTATTCCTGGTCATTGCAGAGCCCGAATCCCTATTGTTCGTGTCTATTTTGCATGGGTGTAACCCTAGTGCTACTAACACAGCTACTTCTGCAGCATCTCTACAGGTCTTGGAGAGAAGCAGAGGTTCACTGATTTAAAAGCACATTGTCCTTCCAAGATCCAGAGCTTTAGCTCTGAACTGTGCAGAGGATAGGTCAGGGTCAACATGATCTAGCTGAATTAAGCCAACTCTCTAAAAATCACCTCCCAATAAATAAAATTATAAGCTTGAAAGAGGAAAGCTTGTGAGAATTTATAAGGAAACAAGAGCTCCAAGGGCAAAATAATCAGGGATGTCCTTCAGCAGATTATAGCACCTGTGCTCTGTCTACAGATCTTACACTTGGCGTTATTCCGGTTATCATGCACTGTCGATTCTCTGCATAAAAGCAAAGAAGTTAACCATCAGGATGAACTGAGAAACCACCCTGTCTCTCTTCAATTCTGGCTGACAGCACAGGTAATGATTTCTGTGTATTTCCTGTCCTTCTGATCAATACTCCCAACAATAAAAGCCTGACGAGGAATTTCAGTAATAGAGCAGTCAGACAACAGACTAGGGGTTAGGGTCTCCCGTTACTGGCGAGTCTCACAGTGCTGGTGGAAGGAGGTGCCGATAACCTGGCGGATATTCAGGCTTCCGTTTGTTTTGCTGCCCCACTTAATCCTCACAGCGCCTGAAGCCAGCAGTGCATCAGTTAGATTACAATGCTTCAGCTGGATTAATGAGCCAAACTACAACAAACCCGCAGGCTTCAAGTCCTCACTCTCCTCTTTAACACCGAGGTCACTACGAAGAACAGCAGAGTTCAGATACAGCCTACCATTAGGACACCCTTTTTGTCCCCCTTTTGTTTTTCTCATAGTGATGAAGCCCTGGTGAGAGGCTGTGACCCAAAGCCCTGGTGCTGGGAGCCTATGTCTCCCCTTGGGTTGGGCAGGGAAGGGGGTGGGCTCATTCAGGTGTTTGCCTACTGCTGCCACCGTGGTCTCCATTCACAGCAAAGGGTGGAGCTGGGGAATGCGCAGTAACCCAGCTTGCTTCAGGGAGCAACTGCTGGAGGAACCCAGGGCAGAAAATAGTGATCTTGGCCTTAAAGATCTACCGTAATTGAAAACATTTCTTTAGGGTTTTCATTTCAAGTACAAGAAGTACTTGTTGTTGTTCACTCATGATGGTAGAAAATTTTCTCTGCATTTTGTTTATGGTATATTAAGGGGACAAAATCTCCCCTTCCTGTATTCCTCGGAGATTCTGCCCGGATATTTTAGGAAGTCACAGCATTGAGGACTCATGAAACAGAAAGTTGAGTTGCATCTGAAAGAAGAAGGGATGTGAGTAAATGCTGTGGGTAAACAAAAAGCTATTTTTAAGAGAGGCTAAAAAAAAATTCATCTCAAGGAAGAAAGGGGGAAAAGGGAAGAAAGGAAAAGAACTTCCCTCCTGCCAAGTGGACATGCCAACCCCCCACTCTCTGAAAAGCATAAATTCTCATCAAAGCAAAATAAAATCCTCACAGCTGTGCTAAAATGAAGCCATCACGTTCTGAGATAAGACTCTGAAAACGCCAGTAGATAACAGCTGCTCTTCATGCCAATGGAGGTGAAGTGAGACTTCCTTCAGCACAGGTGGAGAGTTCAGGAAAGGCAGTTCCGGTAGCTGGAGAGTCACTATCAACAAATTTTGACTATCAAATTTTTTTAGAAAAAAATTCTTCACCAAAAGGGTTGTTAAACATTGGAACAGGCTACCCAGGGAAGTGGTTGAGTCACCATCCCTGGAGGTGTTTAAAAGACATGCTGGGACATGCTTAGGGACACGGTTTAGTGGTGGACTTGGCAGTGCTGGGTTAATGGTTGGGCTTGATGATCTTAAGGTCTTTTCCAACTGTCCTGGTTTTGCTGGGAGAGAATCACAGGCTCGCCATGGTCTGCAGGCCGTTGGCAGTTTCAAGTCAGCCAGGGCAGCTGCCCTGAGTTGGTTCACAGTTGTAGCCCATACAGTAAATGTCATCCTCGTTATAAAGGGAGAAGTTTGCTGAAGAGGAGAGGGGCTTGGGCTTGGGCTTGGGCTTGGGCTTGGGCTTGGGCTTGGGCTTTGCTGTGAGCACCATACATTTGCCGGGCTGAGTATAACTTCATATAACATTATATGGGTGTTAGCTTGGCTATTTCATTAAATCTGTTTTCATTTCAGCCTGTGGGTAACTTCTCCTTTTCCTGATGCCTCTTCTTGGCTGTGGGGGGGTCATCGGGTGATAGGGAAAATGCTATAGTTTAGCCCCAGATATGGGCTAAATGTAGGCAGCAACCTAAATGATTGTATGATCCCAGTTTGGCAAGATTTCTATGACGCTGCAGGAAGTATTTCACCTGTTTGAAAACGCACTTGGTGGGAGCACAATCCCTTTCTCCTGTAAACAGCTTGTTAATTGTGTCAACGCACTCCTAGGTGCACTGTTATTGGAATCTTCTTGCCTAAAGCTAAGAAGCAAAATCCAAGAGAAGAAAAAGTAATGTATGCCACGCTGGGTGTTTCACCTACGCTCAGACTGGGAAGTCTTGAGTCCTGATTTCCATGCATGTGCTGTGAGCGGGCTCCAGCTGCCAGCTCCACGTTCAAGAGGAAGCTTGCCTGTGACCGTGTCACCTCTGCGTGGTCTGCGCAGTGCTCACAGGATGTGCATCTCTTCAAGGAGCCCCCAGGGCCAAAAGCCTGCCTCCTCCGCTACCTTTCAGCTATCTAATGAGAGGGCTGGAGGGAAGGGAAGCAGCCCAGATTCTCACAAACCAGGGGCAGGAAGGCATCAGTAGCAGAACCTTAACCAGGGCTGCTGTGGAGGCAAGTTTAGACCATAATGGCGGGTGGAACTCTGGTAGCTGCAGGTAGACGTAGGTGGTGTTATGCTGCCTACAGCAGCTTGGTAGGAGAAGCCTGTGAGCCACTGTAGTGGGACATTTCTGTTGCTCCCCCATCCAGGCTGGTGCATGCTACTTTAGAGCTCATCCTCCTGGATGCGTGGGGTCTGCATTACCTGCGCTTTGCAGATTTGACGTACCCAGCCCCAAGGGAGTCACAGAAATGAAAAGCTGGGAAAGCATCACTTGCACTGACCTGGCACTTGCCTGACCTGCCTGCACTGGGAGGAAAACCTCGGGAGTTTTGAAAAGAGCAATAAGAAAAAATCATCTGAAATCTTCTAAGTTTTCTCCTCCCTCAAATTCTTTGCTTGTAGACTTTTCCAAATCTGTGAAAATCTGTGAGACTGCCTTCTGCTAGTATAGTAAAGGAAACCCCGGGGGAATTTGCCCTGTCATGCTGAAACTGAAGGACCATTTACTGCTGTAGGATTTGGCAAATGCAGCTCTAAGAAGAGAGCTCCTTCTCTTCACAGACGAGCATCAACTTAGTGCAATTCTACCACAGCCAGGAGTCTCCGGAAAAAAACTGAAACGGCAGCCAGGCCGGAATTTTCCTGCAAACAGAATGCCAGGCTCATTGGACCATATCTTTTATTTGCACTGGTGCAAAGCAAGACGTATGTTCATTGCAGATGGTGTAAGGAGCTGACATGGAGGAAGACCGGAGTCTGGATATAACTAACACCAGAAGCTGTGTTTATGACAGCCAGAAAAGGGTACCCTTTCCTGGATATTCTGTTCAGGTGATTCTGTACCTCTGAGGTTTTTTTTACTTTTCCTAACCGTAAAAATTACAAAATGAGATTAACGTAAATAGATGAGTAAAGCTGTGACTGGGTTGATCTTCCATAGTAAAAAAAAAATGCTTTCAGGAAAGCAGAAGACCAGAGAAACAGCCACTGAAGTCAGGATATCTACTCATAAGAGTCTGACTCCTCGGTTCTAGAGAAGACGTATCTGTGTTATTTTACTGCCATAGCTAGGAGATTATTTATATGTGCAGAATACAAACTTTACTCACATTTCAGGCATCTGTGTTTACTCTGCTGGAAGCAGGTCAAGCTAGGAAGTATTCTAGTTCATGCTGACACATGCAGAAAGCTGTTCCCTGCTTCTGCTGAGAGCCTCTGAAAAGAAAATTTAGCAGTTTGGAAATAACTCTTCAAGTGAGAACTCTGTCTTGTTTCTTTGTGTTAGAGCACAGAAGGAACATGGGGAAAGGTAAGTTGTATTAGCACATAGAACTAAGACGGTCTGGAAATAAGTGGTGATAAATGGAGGCACCACAATAAAGGAACCACCATGTGTCATCAGCAGAAATATTACAGCCTTTTGTGTGTTCAAACAACTTCTCTCTTGCCCTTGTTCTTGGGGTGAGAGGCAGTGTGAAGGAGAGAGAGTCCTCTTCAGTGTATCCATGTCCATATTCACTCCAGGGTAGAAACACTCTGAGTTTAAAATTCACCTCCTGTGTTGGAGACAGTTCCCCTCCACCTTCATCACAAGTGAGGGAAGGACAGGTAGTGCCATGGCACCGCTGTGGGTTGGAGACAATGTGAATGCAAAACCAGAGCAAACCAGAATAGGAAACAAGAGCAGACTGAGTGCAGGACTCAGCCAGAGCTTCGTGGGATGGTGGTACTAATATCTGCAATAAAACACATCGTTCTCTGTCTACATACCCTGCAAACCAAGGTGCCAAAGATAACTGTCACTGCTCAGATGTCCGCGTAGTTGTATCAGCCACTGCAAGCCCTGTAGCTACAAGGCAAGGGAGACTTCTGGTGTCCCACATAAGGTCCTCCAGTGTGCTGGAAAACACCTGTGCCTTTCTGGGGGTATTCCACCAAGCAGCCTGCAGCAGAGTGGTTCCCGTACCGTGCGTGCAGGGGCTGGACCCCTCTGCTGGGACTCTCTGGGCAATCCTAGTGCTCTATGAATGACCGGAGCACTCTCCCCAACAGGCTTGGTATGCCACTTGCACAGCCAGAGGTGGTCAGGACATGAAACTGCAGATGCCTTCCTATGAAATCTTGTTTCTAGGCTCCGCCTCCCTGAGCTCCTTCTACTGAACCAATTAAATGCCGACTTATAGGAATGGTTTTTATTTATACATTATTGCTGTTAGCAATCAGCGTGGATGACAAAAGGTCTCTGCAGCAGCTCAGTCACACAAATGATTTTAGGAACTCAAAGATAATGGCCCCAAGAAGTGTTCCCATGGCAGAGGTGCTGATACCAGCTGACGAGAAATGACAGCAGAGTTCCTATGTTCTCCTTCAGACATAAGCGCTCTTGCCAGCCTTTCACATGTCCCATATACTGTATTTTGCCAGTTTTCACTGGGGAAAATACCTATTTCACCCCATGTAAAGTCCCATGTTTCAGAGATTTCTGAGGTCCCTAACAGAGATTAGTCCTGAGGTTGTCCCCTGTGCCAATGATTCACACACCTCTGTCCCCAGTGCTCCCTGATGAAGATGTCACTGCCATCCTGGGAACCTGACATGCATCCATCTGTGCTGAGGACAGTCATGAACTCCCAGGCAGTTAGATTAGAAGTAACTAGAAATGTCTCACTAACGACACTCTTGCAAAATATTCCCTAAAGGGCTAATCCTGGGCACCCAGTGCACTGTAGCTTTTAACACACATATGCCACTCCTTTCCTGGATCCTAATATGTGGTCATGAATGTGAGAAGTTGCCACAACGGTGACATTCATGGACAAGCTTCTCAGCAGAGCTGCCAGCTCCCCTCCATCATGCTGGATCTGCAAGAGGTACACACACACACACACCCCAATTTAAACTTCTTGGGTTTGGGGCTCATGGATGGATTTCAATAGCATTAAGCAAAGAAAAATCTGGTTCAGACACTGACTTGATCAGAGCACCTGAGAAAAGCGATCCTTTTTTTCAGCCAGAAGCAAACACAGTTATTGCACAGTAGCACTCTTAGCTGCAGTGAAGGTAATCCCTTCACACACAACAAGAGAAGACAATATTACCCTAACGTTAGAACAGTATTTCTGAGCGCTGCATGTGAGTTTAATACCAACCTGTTTTATCTGGAGGTAAACACAGCCAGTATATTTTCCTGAGCTTGTTAAATCCATGTAGACCGAGTGTAAAGTGAATGCGTGGTGCTCACTGTAAATACCCCTCAGCTTTAAGATTAGGGCTAATGAGGCTGAAAATGCTGCAGTGGAGCCGCTTTCCTGATGTTGATGGTTGTGTGGGGAAGCTGCTGCGAGGGACATCAGCCATTCCCCATCCTAATTCAGGCACCACCTGTCCCACTCCCACATCAGAGCCCATCTCCTGATCCATCACAACCATTGGCTTGTCCACTTGCTTGGCATGGGACAACCAATATCAGACCAGCTGAAATTTCACTCTAGTCCTGGAAACAGCAGCTCTGTTGCTAGTAACATCAAACAACTGCATTAAAACACGTGGCGCTCTCAAAGAAAACATGGATAGATGGATCGTCTGCTGATGCCCAATAAAGTTTGAAAGTCTACGGTCTACAGAGTGTAGCCATGCTTCACTGAATCCTGGATCCTGAGGCTGCCAGGCTCCACGTTAGAGAAACAGTAGGGAAAAGCATTTCAGAGCCTCCTCTGATAAACAGCAGCCTTCCCAGGGCCAGACTTTATTTACTGTGTGCTTTCCTCGTGGGCTGTCTCTGAAAGATGATTCACTCTGCTAGACACCCGCTGCCTGTCCTCAGCCTGCGGTGGAGCGCTGCCGTCTGAAAGCGTGGTACCCCGCTGACACACTTCTCCAGCGGCTGCAGAGCTGGCAGTACTCTGCTGGGAAGTCTCCCTCCAGGGGCTCTTAGGAGAGTCTTTCCCAGCCTGCAAACTAGCACGCTTAGCAGCAGGCAACTGGATCTGGCAGTCTTTTAATGTCTCGAAAAAGTAAATTACATGCTGAAAACAACGGGAGGAACTGTGGGGAGGGGAACATGATTTTGGAGGTTGAATCATCATTTTCTCACCAGGTGCATCATTTCTTTCCTTGCGATCTTCACCAATATTTCTAGGAAAAAGATGCCTGTTCTCTATCCTCTGCTTGGAGAACTCTGAAGGCATGAAAAGAGAACGGAACCAGGGAAGCTCTGGGGCAAGTCTTCCCCAAAGTCCTTTCTATATGGGGGTCTATTCTTTCTTAATAAATTGCATGTTCTTCCTCTAAGAGAAAGTAAAATCATTAAAAAAACATAGTCTTGACAACGTGCCTAATAATGACCATGTTTGTGACCTAACAGCAAGAAGGTGACAAAACTGGTTTAATTGAGTTGCCCTGCCTGCCAAAGTCAGGATGGATGCAACTCCAGCAAGGCTGGAAAGTGGGCTCGGTAGCTCTTTGGACACTTCTAGGTTATGTGGACAGGAACTTCTATTAGCATGCAGGGATAATAGTTGTAGTTAATTAGCACAATAGTAGTTGTGCTAATAGTAAATTACAGCACCACTCCCTTAGCCCTTCAGTAAATGCATGCCTTCATCTATTCAGCTCTGAATAGATTTTTCATCCTGAAAAGGGGAAACACTGTCCCAGCTCTGTGTCTGAAGCACTGAAGGACAGGCTTAAAATATATAATCCCAAAAGATGTCAGCCCTGCATATAAACCTGTTCGCAGAGTGAAGAGGGACACCAGGAAGTCTTGTATCAATTTTAATTGATTATGAGTCAGACTGCAAAATGGTAATTCCACACGTTGTCAGAAAAATGTTTCTCTGTTACGATCTTTTGGAGCACATCAGCTCTGTAACATCCTCCATAGTGCAAGCATTTTCACCGCCCAAGTAAAATTCCTCTGTCTCCTGATCTGACCATTCAAACCTACCAGTTCCCTCTGCAATGCAATGCCCAGGATACAGGGTAAGAAGAACTGTTCCCCTAAGCTGGCACAATAACTGACTCCAGCAGATAGAATCACAGAATTTTTTTGGTTGAAAGAGACCTTTTAAATCACTGAGTTCAACTGTTCACCCAGCACTGCCAAGTCCACCACTAAACCACGTCCCTCAGCACCACGACACAAATTTTAAGTACCTCCAGGGATGGTGACTCCACCACTTCCCTGGCAGCCTGTTTCAGTGTGTCACAACCCTTTTGGTGAAGAAATTTTTCCTAATATCGAGCCTAAACCTGCCCCGACACAATGTGAGGCCATTTCCTCTTCGCCTATCACTTCTTACCTGTAAGAGACTGGCTCCCACCTTACTACAACCTCCTTTCAGGTAGTTGCAGAGAGCGAGAAGGTCCCCCCTGAGCCTCCTTTTCTCCAGGCTAAACAGTGCCAATGCCCTCAGCCACTCCACACTGGACTTATTCTCCAGACCCTTCTGGAGACCAGCCTCACTGTCCTCTGGACACGCTCCAGATAACCTTGCTTTATCAGTGAATGTCCTAACTTCGCCTGTCCATCACATCCATTAATTGCAGAAATCACAAGCGAGAACATGCAAGATATGAAGCCAGTTAACTGCACGGGAATACAATATTGAAATGAGCAACAAACACTGGATTCTAGGTCAGAGAAAAATGTCTCCTTTTCCCTGTCACCCAATTGAAAATACTTCCCACAGAAAATACAGTGTTGGCCACTGTGTAAACTTCAGCCATAGTAGTAAAGGGACTCAGTAATTTCACTGCAACTTTCTCCAGCCTTTTGGCCAAAGCCAGAAAACGACAACGTTGTAAACCAACCTCAGAAGGGTAACTGAGCGTCAGTGCCTAGCGTTCTCCAAACCCCTCCTCACTTCCCGCACCCCACCCCAAAACACAACAGTTCTGTATAAAGAGGATCCTGAAGAGCATCAGTGAAAGCATCTCAGAGTGGGCATTGATGACTTGCCGATAAGATGCTGCGGAGAGCCCAGGGAAGTTCCCGTCTTTGCTAACACAGCGGCTGCATTGACTTCCTCTCTCCCACGAGCAGCTCTGGAGTGCAGCGGCACAGCCAGGGGCCAGGGTACGTGCAGGACACCCATGGCTGAGGAGAACGTTGGCACTTGCTTAAAACCTAGAGAATAAAGTATCAAGAGGGATCTGCTTTAGATGTAGAAGGTTCTCTGGCAATTGGCTGCGGTCTTTTAGCTGGAATCCCACAACTCTGCATTCGCTGTTCGTTGCATCTCAGATGCACCTCTGTTGCCACGGAGGCTTTTCAAAATGGGTTGAGTCCAGCCTGAGTCTTCAATCCTGCGCTTCCCCTCCAACTCTCACATCCATGTGTTCTCCAGCCAGCAGCTGTCAAGGAGGATTTCTGAGATACCTCTATAATGAGCTGATCTACTGACATACAAAACACCAATATTATATAATACACCTAACGAACTAAAAATGTAAGTCCAGAGAAGGGAAACAGAAAGGCTGCTGGGTTCTGATTACTTTTCCTTTCTCGTCCTTGGACTCCTTAAAATGTAGCAACTGTTCTTCCAAGCTTAATTTAGCAGCACATTATTAGGTAAAGAGCTAACTATCTCCTGCTCACAGCTCTCCACATA
>NW_010433249.1:10204-10799 GCF_000710305.1 Buceros rhinoceros silvestris | reverse complement strand
AGAAATCTTCTCCAACAATCTGCACTATCTGGCATGCAACTTCTGCACTAGCTTTTCCGTGTGGCAATCTGACCTGACTACTAGCTCCCTTCCAAAACCAGGTGTAAAAACACCCCACCTCATCTTTAGTGAGGACACCAGAAGACGCCACTTTGCCCTTGTCCTTTCCTGCAGTTCGCAAGTGTCTTTCAGCAGCTCTTAACCTTTGCGGTGGTTTTGTTTGTTTGTTTTTTGGGGTTTTGGGGGGTTGGTGTTTTTTGGGGGGGAGGGTGGGGGTTGGCAGTCGCTGCAGCTTAACAACTGAAATCTCCTGTAGAAAACAGTTGGCAGGCTGTCAGTAAGAGAGGAACAAATTCTGCAGAAAGTTTTTCCTTTTGCTTTTGATACTACGGGCCACAGATGGTGGCACAACAGTAACTCACATCCAGCTAAGGGGAATCGAGTTATAACCCCCTTCCCAGCTGCAGTGCAGGAGCACCCGTCTCAGGTCTGAATCCAGTTCTCTGTGAACTGCTCCTTCCTAGATTCTGTTTCGGTGCCCCAGCAAATCTGCATTGTATATGTTGGCATCTGGCTTGTCCTTATGAGGTACCCA
>NW_010433249.1:7348-10069 GCF_000710305.1 Buceros rhinoceros silvestris | reverse complement strand
TCTTTCCCCACATTGATGAATAAGTGATCTGCTCCCACCTCCTGTGTATGCTCTGGAAATATGTCTAGTCTGGACAAATCACTGGCCCTGTGCCTGTTTGAGATATGCCATATTTCTCCCCTCACTTGGGGCAGTGCCCCCTTCAGAAAGCAAGGTGTCTCGGGAATGCCCTTTTGCTCAGACAGACCAAAGGCAGCTTCTCTGTCGCTAGGACCCAGGCAGTTCCCTCAGCTACCCTCCTTCTCTTCCCAGTTTGAAAAGGGTCTCTGTTCTCCACTTTTCGACTTTCCCAACCGCGCCGTATGTATAACCTCCTCTTGCAGCTTCGCATCTAAGATTCCTGTGCAATCATGAGCATCTGTAGATGTTTCTTCCCATTTCTCTTTGCCTTGTCTTGGTTTGTTCTCAATCCAACCATCTCCCACACACGCATGGATTTTATCCTGCACTCTATCGCATCCCAAATTTCATCACTTGTCGTTCCTTGACAATGAGTCATTCCCATTCCTGGATAAGGGAGGAACAAGACTTGGCCTTACACTACAGGGTGGAACGATGGCCACACTCAAAATGGAGCCCTCTTCAGCCCTTCAGGCTGCTCAAAATGCTCTCCGCTTTTGTTTCAGGGAGGGAGGAAATCCCTCCAAGAGGCAGCAGATGGAACCTCTCACTGCACCGTCAGACCATCATCCAGAGAAGTTAGCTGTACTCATGATTTTAACAAAAAGCAGTATTTTTCATCCTCAGAGGCTTTACTTCTTTACTGGGCTCAGAATTGAGTTTGTGACTATTTCTGATACCAGGTGTAAACTTTAGCATCCAGACAAACAACGTATAATCGTTTTGTAGAAGAAAATAAATTACAAGATTAAGAGAGGGTGAATTTAAAAATTGCTAATGCTATCATTCAGGTGATGGACTTTTTTCCGATGACAGACTAGTCCAAGAGAAATTCCAGCTCAAAAACTGCCAGTGAATTATTTCCTATCTAAAAGGCAAATCGTTATTTTCAGTTGTAGAGGAAAAATTCCTAATAATTTTGGTAGGAGACGCGCAAGCACAAAATATTGCTCATGCCCTTTCCAGAGCTCAGCTGGGTTACGCAGGAAGCAGCTTCTCTCAGAGGATCCCCTTGCCCTGCCTCAGCCAGCCAGGACAAAGGGGAACGGGGCTGCCAGGCAGCCAGCTGGAAGATCAGGTTTGAACGTGGTTCTTCCAAGCAATGTTTTGCACCTGAAAACTTGAGGACTGTGGCCTAAAAAGTAAGAGGTAGGTTTAGGAAAAAGACGCAGAAGATCATGTTGGAATCCCTAACTCTCAAAACCACACACATCCCAGCACTATTAATGTAAAATCTTCAACAAGCTTACATTAGCTTACATTTTTCTAGTGACAGGAAAAAAAAAACAACAAAAAAAGCCCCTCACATACACAAACAGGTGCAGTAGTTCTCTATGTACCTGTTTGTGTACGTGCATGGGGGTTTTTTTTCCTTTGCTTCTGATATGTTAGATGCTAGTTCATGATGATCCTGTGACGTTTGGCATGCACATCGTGGGAAATCTAGCAGATTGAAACGATCATGATCTGTCAGCTTGATAACATGACAAGTGGTTTCTGAAAGTGAAATTGGCACAGAGGTAAAATGTCAGTGGTTTTAGGCGCAGTTCAGATGACTGTTCCTCCTTTCTGCATGCAGTGCAGTTCATTTTCACAAAAGGACACACGCTTTCTCTTAACAGCTACTTCTTCCCAAGAGTAAAGTCATACGGTCAATAGAACAACTGCTTCAACAAAGGCAAACAAATTCAGCTCTTGGTCTCCATCTAATCATTAATACAATGTTTATCCATTCTGTGTTGCAAGAGCATAATGTGTTCCAAATGGGAGTTCCAGAGAAGAAAAGGCCTTCCTTGCCAACCCTGCCCCCTCTTCCTGGTGAATACTTTTGTTAAGAGCAGTAGGAACTGGAATTACTCTAAGCAATATTCTATCAACGCAATCTAGCTTTCCCCACCCCCCCTCGCCCCTCACACTCATTTCAATAAAAGTTACAGAAATCATGTGTTGCACAATATGAAGACACTTGACTTTTTTATAGTATGCATGGAGGAAAGCCCCTTTTTTGCTTCCCCGCATTCCAGCTTGAGCCTTAGATGTTCCAGTAAAAAAAACCAGTATCCACACTGGAAAGGGACATCAAAAGTCTTCAAATCATCCACCCTTTTCTTAATTATTTTGTACCCAAAAGGTCAAAGAACACTTTTTTTTCCCCTTTGGCTTGAGGGGGGGGTGTTTGTTATTTAATTGTTGAGTAATACCAAATTTCCTATTCCTGGAATCTTCCCATTCTTGCAATGTTTCTCTTAGTGCAAGAGAAGTGCTGCATTTCCTCAAATCTCTGCTGGGCAGCCAGGCAGGAGAAATACCGCAGGGAAAACAACCAGTGGGTGATAGTGAAAAATGAAATTTCAAGGCTGAAGCACCAGAGTGGCACAGGAACAGGACGTAAGACCACAGTTTTCCTCCTGGTGGAAGACCTCATTTGGCTAGACCAAACTGACGTTCTGCCAGTCTTTCCCAGTGTCTTGTGACACGGTGCCAAGTGTGTGCTCCAAGCAGAGGGAATGAGAGAGGAGCTGCCGTGCGTCAGCTTTGCACAAATCTTGAAATGGCCTAAGGGGGAAAAAATACTTCACCGTTTAATCTGCAAACTGCTGA
>NW_010433249.1:0-7242 GCF_000710305.1 Buceros rhinoceros silvestris | reverse complement strand
ACCTTATACTTTTGTTTGAGAGAGAATGAAACAAAATAGAGAGAAACACAAGAGACCTCTTGAATCACACAGTCTCATCCTCTGTAGTTGCAGGCACCAAGCACAAAATGATTTTCAAAACACGCATAAGTCATCTGCTTTTGCTTGGAAGGGAGATGGGAATTACTACGATGTTGCTCTTAAAAAAATAAATTGATGATTCTTTTTCTGTTGCAAAGAGGAATGTAATCTATGAATAATATTGTAGTTCCCCAGATTGCTCAAATGAAGTGTATTGTTAGGCTTATTCCTAAAAATGTAACCTTTATTCCACCTTTAGATTTTTAAACTTCCAGCCAGCAGTGTATTTAGTCTTGTTGATTAAATGGAAAAAAAATTATATTAGAGACTTCCTTTTTGTTTAGATTTTTAGATATAAAGATAAAATCACTTCTTAACCTTCTTCGAGGGGCCTCATACTTGCTAAACTGAGAAGTGGGGTTTTCATAATACAAATATTTTTATTTTCCTAACTCTTATGTGGCCCATCTGAAATTTTTCAGCCTCTTTCAAGCTATTCAAGAATGACTAGCAGAGTCAGTATGCCACTGTGATTCCCACCACCGAAGTTCGGTTAAGTGCATCCTCTCTGTGCCTTTCTGATGCACCTTGATTTCCCCTTTTGCACACCACAAGGACAATACGGGCCTTTTTTCTTTTTTTCTCAAATTGTCACAAGTCATCCTACCCATAAGTTAATCCGTAATTAGTCCCACGTCTTTCCCAATTTACCATTTTTCAAGATGCCGTTCCCAAGAAAGTGATGAGTTCAACAGGCAATGGGGTGGCAGGGATAATCACCAGGCAGACAGGTTTTATCTCAGTCACTGAAGGAATCCACTGTCTAAAGCAAAGAGCTACAGAGCGAACAAAGGAAATGCCAGATAAATCCCTACTGCTTCCACCAATCTTGTCCAACATCAGCAGTCAGGAATATACTAGGAGTCCTCGTCTCAGATCTTAACTTCAGATTTGTCACACTATTGCAGAATCTTAAAGTACTGTGATCTATTAGATCACCTTAAAACTCACGCCCTTCAGCCACAGATTGGAAAAACAGCGAGACTGAACCCAGTTCAGGGAACCCAGGGTTCGGCAGCCAAGGGAAAAGACAAATCCAGTTCAGAGCCTTCCTCCTAACAGGCTCAGAGAAAACGGGGGAGCTGGGTGGGATTGTGGCTTGCCAAAAGGTACCATGAGGGCCAGTGGTGGAAATGGAAACACTGCGTCATCGATAGCGAGCAC
This sequence comes from Buceros rhinoceros silvestris, assembly GCF_000710305.1. Taxonomy (NCBI): domain Eukaryota; kingdom Metazoa; phylum Chordata; class Aves; order Bucerotiformes; family Bucerotidae; genus Buceros; species Buceros rhinoceros. The sequence continues at coordinate 5,958 of NW_010433249.1, read as the reverse complement.
AGAGGCACTTCCTTCCTCTAGGAACTGGTACACACCTGTACAGAGGTGCAGGTGTGTGGTAACCTGTTGTGCCTGCTGTAAAAAGGACCGGGACACTGTTCAACCTCTGTAGATCTAAAGAGACTCACACTGAAGCACAATCTTTCTCTTGCAGATGATGCAGACTTAGGTTCACCACACTCATCTCTCTGTCCTCCACAGCCACTCCAGGGGAAGAATGGACTTCCCAGTGCTAGCATCTGTGTCTGGCAGGCAGTGGTTGATGTTGATGGCCTTAAAATCGGGGTGCCAAGAAGCAGGAAGACATTACCAGTTTAAAGCAGGTCCAAGTCCAGATTCGCTCTGCATCCACGCTGTAAATGCACCATCCGGGGAGAAGAGGTCTGGAAGGAGCACTCTGGCCCCCAGTCCATTAGGAGATATTTCAGCCCACTCCTCACTCATGGGAAACCATGGGCCCCATGGGGCCAGCGCACCTCCTCTCCACCTCCTCCTGTGGCCCAAACCTCAGTGACTCTCTGCCCACAAGTTTTCAGCCAGCCTCACATCCTTGAGCACAACCTGGCTGAGGACCCAGAGAAGCCAGGGTGATCATGCCAGGGGCCCTAGGGAGGCTGGGGAGCCTAGCCCCACAACCCCAAGCTGATGGATGCCATGTTAATCCTCTCACTAGATGGACCTACTGGATGGATGCTGGTGAGTCTGTTCTCCCTCTTGGAGGTGCCTGGCAGTTATCACCACATGGAGAACGGATATGTTCCCATGCAGAGCCATCATGGGATATGATCCCATGGCTCCACCATGGAAAAGGAGAGCTTACGTTAAGCACGGGGGAGAGGAAATTTCAATGACTAACATTTTGGCTCATGCAAATTCAGAAGAAGATATGAATGAAGTTTTCACAGAAGTTCTGGAGGCAACGGGTTCAAATTAACTGAGGGGGGAAAATAACACTGCTGCAAAGCCAGCTGCCTCTGGTACAGGAGGAGCCAGACTGAGGAAGAACCAGAATGGTGCTGGAAATGCTGCCACCCACAAATGTCCCAGCAGCAATGAGGTAAAGCTCTGAAGTGTATTTCCATTGTCTTCCAAAACCAAAGTAAACATTTGGGGGATTGCTCAACACCAGCTCTGCCTGGACAGGGAGAGACCAGAAGTGCAGTACAGGCCTAAACCGATGCATTTGGGGCATCCGGAGACTGCACCGAAGTTCATTTAAACCTGTTGTATATTATGCACTAAAAGGTGGTGAAGGTGAGGGACCCACAGATCATCTCCATCCTTGGCTTACAACAGTGTTTTGCAACACAGCCTGGATAAAAACTACGTGTTCATCCCCCTTTTTAAATGTCCCAGGACCCATTTCTTTGAGTGCAGTCTTTAATAATCTATTGCATTGTTCAACTTTCCTGGCAACTAGTGTCTGGTAGAGAATGTCATACACCCACTCAGTCCCATGCTCTTTAGTCCAGGTGTCTACGAGACTGTTTGAAAAATGAGTCCATTGTCCGACTCAGTTCTTTCTGGGGTACCACGCCTCCACAAGATTTGCTTTTTGAGCCCCAGAATAGTGTTATGGGCAGTGACATGGGGCACAGACTGTGTTTTCAGCCATCTGTTAGTGGCTTCCACCATAGGGAGCACATGCTGTTTACCCTGGCATGTTCACGGAAGCGTGGTATAGCCAGTTTGCCTAGCCTCCCACTACTTAGATTTCAACCAATGCCCTCCGTACCAGAAAGGTTTTAAGCACTTGGCTTGTTTAATTGCAGCACGTTCCACATTCATGGATGACTTGTGCAGTAGTGTCCATGGTCAAGTTCACTTCTCAGTCACGAGCCCATCTGCGTGTTGCATCTCTGCCTTGATGGCCTGAGGTATCATAGGCCAGCCAAAAATAATTCATCCTTAGGCTGCCAATCCAGGTCTGCTTGAGAAACTTTGAGCTTGGTGGCCCAGTCTACCTTCAGGCTGTTTTGATGTTCCTCAGTGGCCTGACTCTTGGGTACGTGGGCATCTGTGCGATGTACTACCTTTACCTTTAGCTCGTCTAATCAGGCAGCAATACCTTGCCATAACGGGGCAGCCCAGATGGATTTGCCTCTGCACTGCCAATCGTTTTCTTCCTCAGTGGCCTGTCTCTTCGGTACATGGGCATCTAAGTGATAAATCTTTACCACTGGCTTATCTAATCGGGCAGTGATGCCTTGCCACAACGGGACAGCCTAGATGGGGTTGCCTCTGCGCTGCCAGTTGTTTTCCTTCCATTGTTTTAACCACCCCCACAGGGCATTTGCCACCATCCTCAAGTCGGTGTAGATATAAAGTACTGGCCATTTCTCTCACTCAGATATCTAAAGCCATCTGGGGATGGTTTTTCCCACTTCAAACTCACTCAATTCACCTTCACCTTCAGCTGCTTCTGCGACTCGTCATGTAGGACTCCACGCAGTAGCTTTCCACCTACGCTGTTTTCCTACAATACAGCAAGATCTATCATCAAACAAGGCCTGTCACTTCTAATTTTCTCATAATTATTTGTGTGGGGGGGCCTCTTTAGCATGCATTACCTTCTCCCCTGCTGACATTCCAAAATCTTTGCCTTCAGCCAGTCCATGAGCACTTCCAAAATTCCTGGGCAATTGGGGTTCCATATCTGAGCCCACTGGGTGACCAATGCGACCCACTTACTCCATGTAGCATCACTTACATGTTATGTGAAGGAAGTCTTCCTTTAAACATCCAGTTCAACACCGATAACTGGGGCGCCAGGAGGAGCTGTGCTTCAGAACCCGTTGCTTCTAAAGCAGCTCAGTAGTATCTGCTTTAGAGAGATTCTGCCGGTATCTCCTTTTTCACTGGGAGTGTAGCAGGCTTCTGATCCTTTATATCCTCAACTCCAAAACTCTAGGGTTCAATCTTGAATCTCTGCTGGTGCCTTCTGATGGAGACTCCATGTAGGGCGGCAGCGTAGAGCACATTTTTAACATCTTGACTTGTCCAGACCGGCCCAAGGGCTACTGCATGACGATCTTTTGCTTGATGTGTTCAAAGGCCTGTTGTTACTCACAGCCCCATTCTTCTTCCGAGTCACTTCATAGAGAGGGCTCGTAACCTAACTGTAGTCTGCCAGAAACCCATGACACCTAAGAAAACTTGTGTCTCCGAATTAATCGGTGGAGACACAGCTGTTATTTTGTTAATCATATCTATCGGGATCTGGCAAGGCCCATCTTGACATTTAAGTCCTAAAAAATGGGTTTCTTGTGCAGGTCCCTTGATCTTGCCTCTTTTGACAGCAAAACTGGTTTCCAGAAGAAGCTGAATTACTTCCTCCCCTTTCTCAAAAACTTCTTCTGCTGTATTACCCTATACAATGATGTCATCAATATATTGCAAATGTTCAGGAGCACCACCCTTTTCCAGAGGAGACTGAATCAGTCTGTGGCAAATGGTGGGACTGTGTTTCCACTCCCGGGGTGATCTATTCCAGGTGTACCGGATGCCCTTCCAAGCGAAAGCAAACCGTGGCCTGCTTTTTGACACCAAAGGAATAGAGAAAAATGGATTAGTGGAATTAGCTGTGGCATACCTCTTGGCTGCCTTCACCTCCAGTTCATATGAAAGTCCTAACACATCCGGCATGGCAGCATTCAGTGGCGGTGTGACTTCATTTGGGCCACAATAATCTACTGTTTGGCTCTACTCTCCGTTATACTTTTGCACTGGCCAAATAGGACTGTTAAAGGGTGAGCATGTCTTGCTGATCACTCCTTGACTCTCCAGTTGACAGATCAGCTTCTGGATGGGGATCACAGAGTCTCAGTTAGTGCGGTGTTGCCACTGGTGCACCACTGTAATAGCAATGGGCACCTTTTGTTACTCAACCTGCAGCAGCCTCGCAACTGAAGGGTCCTCTGCTAAACGAGGGAAGGTAGACAGCTGTTCCATTTTCTGTCTCCACTGCCACTACGCCGGAAGCCCCCCAGTACCCCCTCAGGTCTTTGAAATACCCTCTCTTGAGATAACCTACACCAAGAATGCATGGGACATTTGGGCCAGTCACAATACGATGCTTTTGCCACTCCCGCCCAATCAGACTCATTTTAGCTTCCACCAGAGTCAGTTCCTGGAATCCTCCTGTCACTCCAGAGACACAAGAGGATTCTGCCCCTCTGTAGGTCAATGGCGTTGGGGTGCATTGTGCACTGGTGCACAGCAAAGCCTTGTAATCCTGTGGATCTGAGGTGTCAGGCTGTTGAACACATACATTCCCATAAACTGCTGTGCCTACCTCCACCTGGCTGCAGGCAGGGCCCTTCCAATTCCAGACAGAGTGCTCGTCACCGACATACGGGTCCCAACAGCTCTCATGGGCTTACCTCCACTGATGTGTAATTGCCATTACTCACATCTCTAAATAGGGATCAGAAGCCCATTTGTGCCGTCTGGCAGGCTGCCCACTGGGAACTGGAGCAGCACTGCTCTTGGACGGGCCCCCTTTTGTGATCACGTTACTCTGCAACTCATGCACTTGTGCCTGGAAGACTGAGGTAGGTCTGCCACGCCATTTTCTCTTGTCTTCCCCATGGTTACCCAGGACAAACGATACTGTGCCTCCTGGTGGGTACGGTCTCTCTCAAGCAGGCCTTAGGGCAGAATGCTTCCTTCTGACAGCAGAGATGCTTGTCAGGACAGGTGGGAAGTGGAACCTATCAGGACAATATCTTGTACATCTTTCCAAGCTGTTCCATAGACCTGTCAGATGGTTTTTCAACAGGAGAGAGATCAGCCCATGGGGGAAAAGAGACATTACTTGCATATTGCCACAGTAACCCACCGCTGGAACCTCATCATCTTCCCAGTTAAATAATGCTACCGTGTTGGCGTACGATAGTGGCATACTCAGTACCCACTTGTGCCACTTCTGGTTCATCTGGATCTAATGGTGTCTGTGGGTCATCCAGGTCAGCAAAAATAAGCTCCCACACATGTAGTCCCCTCAGATTCGTAACACTTTCTCAGTGGTTGTCCACTTGCCTGGGCACTATACAGTATCAATCACAGAATCATCTGGTTGGAAAAAACCTTTAAGATCATCAAGTCCAACCATTCATCCTGCACTGCCAGGGTCCCTAAACCATGTCCCTCAGTGCCACATCTACACATCTACTAAAACACTTCCAGGGATGGGGACTCCATCACTTCCATGGGCAGCCTGTTCCAATGCTTCACAACCCTTTCTGCAAAGAAATTCTTCCTAATATCCAACCTAGACCTCCCCTGGCACAACTTTCTCTCGTCCTGTCACTTGTTATATGGGAGAACAGACAAACCTCCACCTCTCTACAACCTCCTTTCAGGTAGTTGTAGAGAGTGATATGGTCTCTTCTCAACCTCCTTTTCTCCAGGTTAAACAAACCCAGTTCCCTCAGCTGCTCCTCATAAGACTTGTTTTCCAAACTCTTCATCAGCTTTGTTGCCCTTCTCTGGACACGCTCCAGCACCTCAATGTCTTTCTTCAAGTGAGGAGCCCAAAACTGGACACAGTACTCAAGGTGTGGCCTCACCAGCGCCGAGTGCAGGGGGATAATCACTGCCCTCCTCCTGCTGGCCACACTATTGTTGATACCAGCCAGGATGCCATTGGCCTCCCTGGCCACCTGGGCACACTGCTGGCTTATATTCAGCTGGCTGTGGAACAGCACCCCAAGATCCTTTTCCACTGGGCAGCTTTCCAGCCACTCCTCCCCAAGCCTGTAACATTACAGGGGGTTGTTGTGGCCCAAGTGCAGGACCTGGTTGTAGAGAAGGCCACAAAACTGAACACAGTATTGGAGGTGAGCCTCACCAATGCCGAGTACAGGGAGATCCATCAGTTAGTTCCCTGCTCCTGCTGGCCACACTATTGTTGATACCAGCCAGGATGCCATTGGCCTCCCTGGCCACCTGGGCACA